>NC_037678.1:59042516-59124245 GCF_003255815.1 Theropithecus gelada
TCAAAAAAAAAAAAAAAAAAAAAAAAAAAGATAAAGCTAAGAATATAATAAAGTCCAAATTAAAAACAGACAAAATGTGTTGTTATAAATAATATAATGATCCTTTCAGGAATCTTCTCTACCATATCATATATTATTACTCATTGAGAACTGAAAAGAAACATTTCTTTCAAGTTTCATATCAGGTTTCTCCTAAATAAGCTTTTTGTTTTTGCCCGATGGACACAGTGAATCTTGTAACTCCTGTGGTTTTTTAAAATTTCTTTTCACCATTAAGACACAGGAGTCAAATATGAAGTCTGTTTCTGGCAAGTAAACAGATCTGTACAATATGCACTTCTGTGTGCTCACTCAACAAATAATTACTGAATATCCACTATGTACCAGGCAGTTCTACACAGGAGGAGTACAGCAACAGTAAAAGAAGATGCCAAGGCAGGCCATCACGGAACTTACATAGTAGGGGGAGGGGAGGCACACATTAAACAAAAAAACTAGTAAGATGTCAGGAACTGGCCAAGCGCAGGGGCACAGGGGACAGAGTACTCTGTCTCAGGGGAAAAAAAAAAAAAAGATGTCAGGAACTGATAAGTATTAAGAAGACAAATAGGCCAGGCACAGTGGCTCACGTCTGTAATCCCAGCACTTTGGGATGCCGAGGCAGGTGGATCACCTGAGGTCGGGAGTTCAAGACCAGTCTGACCAACATGGAGAAACCCCGTCTCTACTAAAACTACAAAATTAGCTGGGTGTTGTGGCGCATGCCTGTAATCCCAGTTACTCAGGAGGCTGAGGCAGGAGAATTGCTTGAACTCGGGAGGCGGAGGTTGTAGTGAGCCAAGATCACACCATTGCACTCCAGCATGAGCAACAAGAGTGAAACTTCGTCTAAAACACACACACACAAATCAGAGGAGAAAGAGACAGGGAAGGGGCATGGAGTGCGGCTTGTCAGAGGAGCCTTGAGTGACGGTGGGGGGAAGTCATGAAGTTATCTTCAAAAGTGTCCCTGGCAGAGGCAACAGCAAGAACAGGCAGAAGGGTGCCCGGCATTTTCACAGAACAGCAGGCCAGCCAGAGGGACTCCAGCAGAGGATCGGTGTTAGGAGCAAGCCTACAGAGCTGAGAGCTCATCTTACCCCTGTGTTATTTTTCTATTGTGGCTTCTCCTTTGCCTTCATTCTCTCAAATATTCATGTTATCCTTTTGCATTGTACCCAATTTTTTAAGCTGGCTAAACTTTTCTGGGGAAGAGGCAAAGTAAAATATCGTCATCCAGCTTAACTTGTATATTTATTTGTGGCCCTTCAAAGTTAAGCTAGAAAACCAAGTGCCAATGAGTGGGCAGAGACCACGGCAGCTTTTTCTATGAGTGAGGTCTGTGACTGCAGAAAGACGATTAGCTGAGCTCACCGCTGTCACCTCCTCCACTATTTCCAGGTGCTTGGGGAGAATCTTTCCTAGCACTGAGCAGCAAATCTCCACAGAGGGAAGAGAAAAAACTTTTATGGAGCACCTGCTACACGCCATGTGTTATGCCAACCCTGTGCTAGGCACTTAAACTTATTTCATTTACTCCTCAATACAACTGTGGAAAGTGGGTATAAAATCTCTTGTAGAAGAAACTGAGGTATAGGAATGATAAACAGTAGCTTCCCAAAGTTATATGGTTAACATGGGACAAAGGCAAGATCAGAACTCAGACGTAGCCAATCTCTGCCAACCAGAATCTTTAATTCGGTCTGCCCCCAAATCAAAAGTGATTAGGGGCAGTTTTAAACTAAAGTTCTTACTACCTGCTCACAAAGAATCCTGCTGCTGAGTCCTAGCCTCAGCTACCCCTGGTACGAATTTATTTCCACTTTCTGTCCCCCGAGAGAGCTGACTGTGCTGGAGCAAAGGCTTTGTCCCATTAAGTCTTCCCGTCCTCCACTCTGCTCACCACCTGCCCTAATTATCCTCCTACCATTAGCCAACATGACTTGATGGGAGCCGGGTAGGGGACTGGAGAAACTAATCTTAAAACCAAGGGAAGAACAGATGCCAAAGCTAAATATAAATCTGTGAAACGGCGCTGAACTAGATCTTTCCGGTATGGCCTGACCTCTGGCACTGCGTTTTTACCACTCCATGTTTCAAGCCCCAGCCCATCCATGAACTCTAAGGGCAGGGATTCCACACCATCTGCCTCTACCTCATACTCCACAGGCACTGATAAACACCCAGTGGACAAATGAAATTACTTCAGAGCAACACCCTGTAGTTGACATAAATATTTAAAGCCTAACTGAATTTTAACTCAGAAAACATAAACTACTGAAAGATGTTACTAGCAAATAAAAATATCTGAGCTTACCATAGAGACAACAGAAGCCAGTAACTACTGGCCTCTGCTGTGGTATGTAAGACAAATACAAGAGTTGTCTAAGTCTCTGAAACATCCACTATTTGACTCTGCTGACACTAAGACAGTAGGCAGTTCCAATTAATCCTTCATTTAACACTGAAGTTATCATAATGACCTGGTTTAAACATATCAGGGGAGAATTAGGCCAAAACAGCAGAAGCTGGTCAGACTGCAACTGGCTAGTGGCGTGGTCAGATATATCTTTTTTTATTCCAAGAAAAGCCCTGAGCTGCAGAGGAGGAAGAGAACACGAGAGCTCAAAACCAAGCAAGTTAAGAGCCAAACATGCAGCCAGGAGCTACAGGATTTGTAACTGGACTGTCACCTGTGGAAGGGGTGATGGAGATGCCATGCCCTGGTAGCTCTGGAGGCTTTGGTCCCGCTGTTTCTTAAAAGCACCCTCACCTCCTACAGTAACAAATTTTCAGATAATTTCCTCCAAGATTCAGAGTTAAAATTGCCTGGCTTCAAATTCAGGTCCCAATGAAAACTAGTTGTGTGACTTTGAGCAAATCATTTAATTTCTCTGTGCCTCAGTGTCCTCAGATGTAAAATGGAGATAACGACCTCACTGTGGTTGTTACATGATAAAGCAAAGTACATAAGGAACATACCATGGTACTTGCTACCTGATAAATAAATGTTATTAACTAAAATAAATGTTAGTTGTTATTAAAATTGAAGGAAGGGGAGATAAGAGGGGAGCTAAGGACAATTGTTAGTCAGGGATTGATTAGTAGCTGTTTAACTTAGAGCACATCGTCCCAAGCCTCAGCTTCTTAGAAGTTAACTGTGGAGCTATTCTCTACTTTTCAGAATTGTTGTAAACAGTAAATGTGGTAGTATTTGCAGGCTCTTGGAAGAAAGTGGGTGTTCAATGTCTGTAAAACTTAAGTCGAAGCCGGGCATGGTGGCTCACACCTGTAATCCCAGCACTTTGGGGGGCTGAGGTGGGCGGATCACAAGGTCAGGAGATTGAGATCATCCTGGCTAAGACGGTGAAACCCCGTCTCTACTAAAAATACAAAAAATTAGCCGGGCATGGTGGCGGGTGTCTGTAGTCCCAGCTACTTCAGAGGCTGAGGCAGGAGAATGGTGTGAACCCGGCAGGCGGAGCTTGCAGTGAGCCAAGATGGCGCCACTGCACTCCAGCCTGAGCGATAGAGCGAGACTCTGTCTTGGGAAAAAAAAAAAACTTAAGTCGACAACAGAGCTTTTGGATATGATGTATAAGGTTTTACAAAATAAGCTAATTAAAACCACAATATATAGCAGTTACTGTTTATACTAAAACATGCAACTAAATAATTCCTGGGCATTTACAAAAGATAATGCCCCTTCCTCTTTATACCACTTGCTTGACAAAATCACAATGGTTAAATCCATGTCTGGGACCACCCTGCCTGTAGCCACACAGCTAAACAAGTTTGGAGGAAAACATACCACCCTACTGGCTTGTAGAACTTTCGATCCAAAACCTCCAATCTCCAGTGGGCCTTTAATGTTGCTTGGCAAATCCTTCCAAAGAAACCTTGTCCACTCCCTCTCCCACTCCCCTAGAGGCCTAATATATGCCTTCTCTCCTAAATCTCCACTATCTCTTTGGCAATTTTTTTTTTCTTTTTTAAGACAGGGTCCCACTCTGTCTGTTGCCCAGGCTGGAATGCAGGGCACAATCTCGGCTCACTGCAACCTCCGCCTCCCGGGTTCAAGCGATTCTTCTGCCTCAGCCTCCCGAGTAGCGGAGACTACAGGTGCATGCCACCAAGCTCAGCTGATATTTGTGTTTTTAGTAGAGACGGGGTTTCACCATATTGGCCAGGCTGGTCTCAAACTCCTGACCTCGTGATCTGCTCACTTCGGCCTCCCAAAGTGCTGGGATTACAGGCGTGAGCCACCGCGTCTGGCTTCTTTGGCAATTTTTAGCTGATGATCTTGTTTCCTATTTCATCAAAAAGACTGAAGTTCTAAGAAGTTCCATAATCTTCAATCAACAACTTTTCTCATCCTCCAGAGTCTGCACCCATGTTTCCCATCTGTTACTGACTAAATGATCCATGCTCCTGTCTAAAAGCTAAGACTGGGCCAGATGTGGTGGCTCATGTCTGTAATCTCAGCACTTTGAGAGGCTGAGGCGGGTGGATCACTTGAAGTCAGGAGTTTGAGACCAGCCTGACCAACATGGTGAAACTCCATCTCTACTAAAAACACAACAATTAGCTGGGTGTGGTGGTGCACGCCTGTAGTCCCAGCTACTAGGGAGGCTGAGGCAGGAGGATCACTTGAACCTGAGAGGCAGAGGTTGCAGTGAGCCAAGATCGTGCCACTGTACTCCAGCCTGGGTAAAGAATGACACTGTATCTCAAAAAAAAAAAAAAAGACCATATATATATATGAAATAATAAAAACAAAAGCAAAGACCAGGCTGGGAATGGTGGCTAACATCTATAATCCAACACTTTGGGAGGCCAACATGGGAGGACTGCTTGAGCCCAGGAGTTCCAGACCAGCCTGGGCAACAGTGGAACCCTGTCTTAAAAAACAAAAAAAAAAGGAGCTAAGAAGACCACTTACCAAACCCCCTTTCCCATTGTCTCTTGCTTATCTCGTGTTTCACCTCAGTCATTTTCCTCGCTCTCGCCTACATTATCCATTTTTCTCTCTACTGGAACATTCCCACCAGTATAAAAATATACTGCGACTTCTTCCATCTAAAAAACACCTTCTTGACCTTACTTCTTCCAGCTAGCTACTGACCCTGGCCCTTGCCCCTGCTCTGTTTCTCTCTGTAGCAAATACCTCAAAAGAGCTATCTATATTTGTTATGTCCAATTCTCTCTTAAACCAACTCCAAATAAGCTTTCACCCTCACCATCTCATAAAAAAGACTCTGTCTAGATCACCAGTGACCTCCATGTTGCTAAATCCAAAGATAAATTCTCAGCCCTCATTTTTTATGACCCATAAGAAGTATCTGACACAGCTGATGACCCTTTCTATCTTGACAGACTTTCTTTACTTGCCTCTCAGAATACCATGCACTTGATTTTCTTCATCTCACACTGGCTACTGCTTTTCCATCTCTTCTTTTGGCTCTTCTATTTCTTCCTTTTTTTTTTTTTTTTCTGAGATGGAGTCGTGCTCTGTCACCCACGATGGAGTCCAGTGGTGTTTTCTTGGCTCACTGCAACCTCTGCCTCCTGGGTTCAAGTGATTCTCCTGCCTTACCCTCCCAAGTAGCTAGGACTACAGGCGTGTGCCACCATGCCTAGCTATTTTTTTCCTATTTTTAGTAGGGATGGGGTTTCACCATGTTGGCCAGGCTGATCTCAAACTCTTGGCCTCAAGTGATCCACCCACCTCAGCCTCCCAAAGTGCTGGGATTACAGGTGTGAGTCACCATGCCCAGCTGGTTTTTCTGTTTCTTCCTAACTTCTGAACTCTGGGGTGCCCCAGGGCTCAAAAGATGGTCCTTTTTTTCCCTCTATCAACACTTATAACGCTTTGTGAGCTCATCCAGTCACATGGCTTTAAATACTATCTACCATATTTCATCAAATCTAAGAATCCACCAAAGGTAAGATGCATCATAGTTTATGGTTCACTGAAAGGAAAAAAATGCTGCTAATTAAACTAATACATCATCTATTGTTAAGATTCATCCTGAAAAACAGAAAAAAAGTAAAAGAAAGAAAAACAGGCAAAAAATAAGAAAAAATATGGCCGGGCGCGGTGGCTCAAGCCTGTAATCCCAGCACTTTGGGAGGCCGAGGCGGGTGGATCACGAGGTCAGGAGATCGAGACTATCCTGGCTAACATGGTGAAACCCCGTCTCTACTAAAAATACAAAAAACTAGCCGGGCATGGTGGCGGGCACCTGTAGTCTCAGCTACTTGGGAGGCTGAGGCGGGAGAATGGCGTGAACCCGGGAGGCGGAGCTTGCAGCGAGCCGAGATCACGCCATTGCACTCCAGCCTGGGAGACACAGCGAGACTCCGTCTCAAAAAAAAAAAAAAAAAGAAAAAGAAAAAAGATTCATCCTGATTTTATAGATTTGAAAATAGAGCCAAGTGCTGTGGCTCACGCCTTTAATCCCAGCACTTTGGGAGGCTGAGGTAGGTGGATCACCTGAGATTAGGAGTTTGAGACCAGCCTGGCCAACATGGTGAAACCCTGTCTCTACTAAAAATACAAAAATAGCTGGGCATGGTGGTGCTACTCAGAAGGCTGAGGCAGAAGAATTGCTCGAGCCTGGGAGGCAGAGGTTGCAGTGAGCAGAGACTGCACTGCTGCACTCCAGCCTGGGCAACAACAGTGAAACTCTGTCTCCAAAAAAAAAAAAAAAAAAAGGAAAAGATGTGTGCTGTGTGCTTTAGATGAAATACAGATACAGATGTGCCCCCAAACTCCCACATTAAATGTATAGCTCAGATATCTCTTCTGACCACCAGGTTAACATATAAAACTGCTACTCAACACCATCTGGAAACTTCATTGACATCTCAACTCCATATACCTCAAACTGAACTTCTGCTCTTCCTGCAAAATCTACTCACAGTCTTTCTCAACTCAGTTATTGTAACTTTTTTTTTTTTTTTTTTTAAAGACAAGTTCTCTCTCTGTTGACCAGGCTGGAGTGGGTCACTGCAGCCTTAACCTTTGGGGCTCAAGCAATCCTCCCACCTCAGCCTCCCAAGTAGCTGGGACTACAGGTGTGCACCACCACACCTGGGTAATTTTTTGCTTTTTTGTAGAGACGGGGTCTTCCTATGTTGCCCAAGCTGGTCTTGAACTTGTGGGCTCAAGAGATCTTCCCACTTCGGCCTAAGTGTTGGGATTACAGGTGTGAGCCACCATCCCTGGCCAACTTCATCCTTCTCACTGCTCAGACCAAGCTTTCTCCCTCTCACCTCCCACATCCTAGCTGTGTAGCACATCTTGTTGTCTCTACCTTCCAAATACATCCAGAATCAGACCATTTCTCACTACCTCCACTGCTCCCGTCTGGCTGGTGCCAGCATCATCTCATGCCTGAATTACTGCGACAGCTCCCTTCAGGCCCCAACTCCACTCTTGCTCCTTGACATTCAGGATATAAGGAAGTCATTATGCCACCCCTCTGCTCAGAACTCCCAGTGGCTCCTCTTTTCACCCAGAGTGAAAGCCCAGGAAGTCGTTGCAGAGGCAAACAAGTAGGCCAGGCCTGATCTCCCACCATTCTCATCCCTACTCACTCTGCAGTGGCCACAATGGCCTTGTTGCTCTTCCTAGAATATATCAAGCATTCCTCCGTCTTGCAGTCTTAGGACTGGCTGTTTCCTGTGCCCAGAATACTCTTCCCTCAGATAGCCACAAGGCTAAATTCTTCACCTCCTTCAAGTTTTTCCACAAATATCACCTTTTCAATGAAGTCATCTTGATCACCCTATTTTTTTTGAGATGGAGTCTTGCCCTGTCACCCAGGTTGGAGTGCAATGGTGCAATCCTGACTCACTGCAATCTCTGCCTCCTGGGTTCAAACGATTCTCCTGCCTCAGCCTTTGAGTAGCTGGGATTTAAAGCCTAACTGAACTCTAGCACTGCGTTTTCACCACTCCATGTTTCAAGGTGTCTGCCACCGTGCTCAGCTAATTTTTGTATTTTTAGTAGATATGGGGTTTTGCCATGTTAGCCAGGTTGATCTCGAACTCCTGACCTCATGATCGTCCCACCTCGGCCTCCCAAAGTGCTGAGATTACAGGCGTGAGCCACCGCGCCTGGCCTGATCACCCTATTAAAAATGCAATGTGCCTGGCACTCCCCTTCCCCAGTATTCTGCTTGACGTATGTAATCATCTTCTAACATGTTCTTTAATTTACATCACAGATATAGAAATCTCTTGATGCCTGTCTGTTTTGTTAGATAATAAACTATAAAAGGGCAAAGATTTTCATTATTGAGGTCCCTGAAGCATCCCAAGATCCTGGAACAGTAGTTGTGCCACAAATATTTGCTGAGTGGATGTATAAGCAAAGCATGGGGAGAATGGCAGCATGTTAATTCCACAAACATCCCCCAAATGCCCAGGATGTGCTGGGCTCTGGGTCTTAGGCAATGAGGATTCCAGGTTGATAAGGCATGGCTCTTGGTCTCCGGATACAGGGGGGTGGGAAAGGAAGACAAGCTAACCAAATTTTCTCCCTGAGTAGTGAAATTCAGATTAGAAATAGTGAAGACGAGCCCTGGCCCCTCTCTGAACCCCTTTGCTTGTGTCATTTTCTCCTCTCCTTCTTGCCCTTCAAGATGCTGCCCGCCATCTTGTACATTTAACTGCTTTTCCCCAGCTTCGGTCTTTGGCCCTCTTCTCCTGCCTCTCAAGCACTGAAAGTTGTGAGGTCCTGTCTCAAGGCCAATTCCCATTCTTGTGCTGCCCCTGATGTCCTCATCCCATCCCACAGCTTCCCTAATGGCCTTACAGACCTTTTCATCTTTAAACTCATAGTTCCACCTGCACATCTGCACTAGACTGAAAGTGCCCAGAACACAGCCCATGTATCTTTCCTTTTCCTGCATTTTTTTTTTTTTTTTGAGACGGAGTCTTGCTCTGTCGCCCAGGCTGGAGTGCAGTGGAGCAATCTCGACTCCCTGCAAGCTCCACCTCCCGGGTTCACACCATTCTCCTGCCTCAGCCTCCCGAGTAGCTGGGACTACAGGAGCCTGCCACCACGCCTGGCTAATTTTCCTTTTCCTGCATTCTTAGTGCCAGTTAATAGCATTACCAGTTGCCCAGATACCCAGGGAGAAATGGGGGTGACCAACCATCTCCATTTACTGAGGTTGCTCCTGGGACTTGGGACTCTCTGTGCCAAAACCAGGAGAAGTCTGGGGAAAAATGAAACAAGCTGGTCACCCTAAATGCCTGGTCCAGAATCTGGAACACGCAGGGGTAATAACCTCTGGCAGTTCTCTACATCAACCCCTCATACCCAGCCCAGTTTCTTTGTTGACCTCATCATAGATCTGAGAACATGTTCTGCATGCCACATTTACTATAACCCTAACTCCCGTTCCCAGGCTCATGTTTCCAAACCAAACACTCAGAATAGAGTGCAGTGTAGCTCAGAGGCCCACAGGTACTGACTCGATGACACTGTGGAAGGAGGTGGTATCCAGCTGGAAGATGGACAGGTCAAAGAGGGTGGTAAAGTCCCTCGGGATCTCATCGCTCTCCTGGAGACACTCTCGATTCCGCTTTGATAGGGTGGCTGTGTAGGGCAGCATCATGTAATCAGAAATCTGAAAGCCACAAGAGGATTCCTTTCAGCACAGCAAGAACAAGCATTTATTCTGTCAAATCTCCCGTCTCAGGTCTAAATCTGCAACATTTATACTCTCTTGCCAAGAAATTTTACTGTTCATGATCACTGACCACTAAACCTTAAATAAGCTAATTTATGTGGAAAGAGGAACAAAATTAACTTGGCTAAACCCCAGCACTGGCTAAATCCAACTCTCCAATTACACCAGTACTCACATGGCTGAACACAGCTGGAGAAACACACAACCCTGTCAACTGGTCTTTTAATTTCATGATCTCTGATCTTTTTTTTTTTTTTTTGGAGACGGAGTCTCGCTCTGTCACCCAGGCTGGAGTGCAGTGGCCGGATCTCTGCTCACTGCAAGCTCCGCCTCCCGGGTTTACGCCATTCTCCTGGCTTAGCCTCCCGAGTAGCTGGGACTACAGGCGCTCGCCACCTCGCCCGGCTAGTTTTTTGTACTTTTTAGTAGAGACGGGGTTTCACCGTGTTAGCCAGGATGGTCTCGATCTCCTGACCTTGTGATCCGCCCGTCTCGGCCTCCCAAAGTGCTAGGATTACAGGCTTGAGCCACCGCGCCCGGCCATGATCTCTGATCTTGAGCACTCAGCAATCAACTACCTCTCTGTAGTCTACCCACTTTCCCATTCTTCTAGACAATACTCCCCTTTTTCCAGTTCAGCCATGAAAATTATTTTCCCAGCTGGGTGCAGTGGCTCACACCCACAACACTTTGGGAGGCTGAGGTGAGCGGATCGCTTGAGCCCAGGAGTTGGAGGCCAGCCTGGGCAATATGGCAAAACCCTGTCACTACAAAAATACAAAAAAATTTAGCTGAGCATGGTGGTGTGTGCCTGTAGTCTCAGCTACTTAGAAGGCTGAGGTGGGAGGATCACCTGAGCCCAGGACGTCAACACTGCAGTGAGCCATGATCAAACCACTTCATACCAGCCTGGGTGACAGAGTAAGACTTTGTCTCAAAAAAAAACTGGTTTTCCTTTTCACCATTTTAGCAATGACCCTATTTTCTATTTTAGTAAGAAAATAGAGGAAATCATGAAAGAAAGTCCACAAGCTCCCACCATAACATGTACCTACCCACTAGCATCCAGGCCCTATCTGCTTCTTTCCTCCTGGTACAAGCCAGAGTACCTGTGACACCAGTACAGACAGTTCCTCCACCGGTACACTAGATACCAGTCCTTCTCCCCTAGCCAAGGACATCCCTCTAGCATTGCTGAGAGCCCTCAGTCATGACACATGCTGTGGACTAGTGACAGTAAAAGACCACCAGGAAAACCTAAATGCCTGCCAACAGGATAGTGGTTAAATATGTATGTATACATATACATATATATACATACACACATATATGTATATGTATACACACACAGATGTATACACATGTATACACATATATATGTATACACATATATACACATATGTATACATATATATACAAACACACACACACACACACATATATATATATATATTTTTTTTTTTGAGACGAGTCTCACTCTGCCACCCAGGCTGGAGTGCAGTGGCGCGATCTCAGTTCATGCCATTCTCCTGCCTTAGCCTCCTGAGTAGCTGGGACTACAGGCGCTCGCCACCACGCCTGGCTAATTTTTTTTAAATTTTTTAATTTTGTAGTAGAAACAGGGTTTCACCATGTTAGCCAGGATGGCCTCAATCTCCTGACCTCATGATCCACCCGCCTCAGCCTCCCAAAGTTCTGGGATTACAGGCGTGAGCCACCGCAACTGGCCATGAGTAGTTAAATATATTACACTTAAATAATGAAGCAAAATATCCATATGCTTAATGTTTCCATATAAGGAAATACTTTAGACATGCAGCTCTCCTGTTTCCTAACCCAAATCAGTCTCTGAGAAGCCATGTCCCTAGGTGAGGGAGGAAGCAGTCAGTGGACAGCCATCTTTGACTGTCTTCTCACCTACCTCCCATGACCAATGGCCAGGAAATTATTTCCCTGACATTTCAGAGTTTAAGAAATAGAGAAACAATTGTAGGGTAAGTAGAGTTTGAATTAGGAGACCTGGATTTGGATCCTGGCTCTGCACTTGCCTGCCATTTGAACACACTGCGATCTTGAAGGATTTCAGTTTCCTCATCTATAAAATGAGAATAAGACCACCTGCCTCCCAGGGCAGTTGAGAGGATTAAATAAGATGACTTATGTGGAAGTATATGGCATACAATGCCTGACACATTACCATCTATTAACTTAGCCCACATAATCATTCTGTGAGGCAGAGAACACAGGTATTAGCATCCCCTGTTCACAGATAAGAAAACCAGAAGCCTGGGCCGGGGGGCTCACGCCTGTAATCCCAGCACTTTGGGAAGCTGAGGCAGGTGGATCATTTGAGGTCAGGAGTTTGAGACCAGCCTCGTCAAAATGGTGAAACCCTGCCTCTACTAAAAATACAAATATTAGCCAGGCATGGTGGTTCACGTCTGTAATCCCAGCTACTCAGGAGGCTGAGGCAGGAGAATCACTTGGACAGGAGATGGAGGTTGCAGTGAGCTGAGATTGCGCCACTACACTCCAGCCTTCGGCAACAGAGCAAGACTCCATCTCAATACAATACATTTTTTAAAAAAATAAAGAAAACTAGGATGAAAAATGGTCAGAAAGAACCTGTATAAGGTCCAAGAGCCAGTGGTGATTTCGCTGTGCTGGTTTCACCACTCTCACTTGTCTGATGAATATTATCATAATGCCTTTAGAACTGTTAAATCTAAAGGCGACAAAATTATAGTTTACAACATAAATTCTGATAGTCTTTGTTTCTTTATGAAAAAATTTCATACTTCTGAAAAAAGTATTTTTCTGCAGATGCTCATTTTGAAAGTTTGGGCCAGAGTGCCCATAATTTAAATTCTAATTTATATACATACTGTATGTATGTATGTTCCCCTCCAATTAATTCTATGATTAATTACATATTTTGTTTATTGACTTATTTTTTACAATATGGCCTTCATCCCCCCCAATCATCCTTTCTTTCCATTTTTCTTACAGATGAGGTAAGACAGACGTGTATTCCTTTTGAGCTGTTAGAAGTGATACTGAGAAGCTGGACTCATTTTTCATTTAAAAGTTTCTAATAATTCGCAGTGTCTACCTCTGGGTCTTCGGCATCAATCTGGTTTAGGTGGATGTCTCCTGTTGTGAGCCACTGGAAAACAACATCCTTAAAAAAAAAAAAGTACATAATTAGGACAGTTGGTTATTTGAAAAAGCTGAAGGTCAGGACTAGAGAATTAAATCAAGAAAAATGATAAAGGAAAAAAGATTAAAGCAGTGATTCAGAAAAGGGTAGCCAGCCTTGAAATCATATGAGAACTCAAAGGTTTTCGTCACCCTAATGCAACTTTTTATTTATTTTCTTTTTTGAGACAGAGTCTCGCTCTGTTGCCCAGGTTGCAGTGTGGTGGTGTGATCTCGGCTTATTGCAACCTCCGCCTCCTGGGTTCAAATGATTCTCCCGTCTCAGCCTTCCGAGTAGCTGGGATTACAGGCGTCTGCCACCAGGCCCGGCTGATTTTTGTATTTTTAGTAGATGGGGTTTCACCATGTTGGTCAGGCTGGCCTCAAACTCCTGATCTCAGGTGATCCGCCTGTCTCGGCCTCCCAAAGTGGTGGGATTATAGGCATGAGCTGCTGTGCCCAGCATAATGCAACTTTTATTATCAGAAATTTATAATTTATCTTTAAGCACTCTAACCTCTAGCCACAAGCTAAAATTTATTAACATTTGTTCACAATCCTGAATTAATCCCTGTTTACTGTGATGACAGTCTGAAATTAAAACTTTTGAAAAGTAGAATACCTAGGCTGGGCATGGTGGCTCATGTCTGTAATCCCAGCACTTTGGGAGGCTGAGGCGGATGGATCACCTGAACTCAGGAGTTCCAGACCAGCCTGGCCAACATGGTGAAACCCTGTCTTTATTAAAAATACAAAAATTAGCCTGATGTGGTGGCGCACACCTGTAATCCCAGCTACTCAGGAGGCTGAGGCAGGAGAATCGCTTGAACCAGCGAAGTGGAGGTGGCAGTGAGCCAAGATGGTGCCATTGCACTCCAGCCTGGGCAACAGAGAGAGACTCCATGTCAAAAAAAAAAAAAGTAGAATATCTAGATCTCCCATAATGTATCTAGAGACGCTGAAACTTCATGTAAATTCCACAGAAATAAGGTCTTAATCAATCTCCCAATATAACAATTATAAGGCTGAAGTAATCTATTTTATGAAGGAAAAAGTTTGGCGGGCGTTTCTTTCTCTCACTGGAATCACCAATGGACAGCTCTGACATGTGCTGTACAGACATGTGCTTCCCCACTCTGCCATCCTCCATAAGACATGTTCCCTGGGTGTTTTTTTGACAAAATTGCAATGTCTTTATTTGCCACATCAGTCAGTGAGTGGTCCTCTACAGAACCCTTCCTAATTCCCATTCCATGCCACCGGCCCCTCCTCTCCACGCACACCTTCACTGCTGATACTCAGGTCCCTATTCTTCCTTGCCTGGTGACACCACCGCCTTCCTAACTGGCTCTAGGCTGCCTCCTCCTTTCCACCTTCCACACAACTGACAGAAAAATCTTTCCAAAACATTCCAGAAGTTCTTTCATAAACAATAACAACAACAAAAAGAAGAAACACAGACCTGGCTATGCCCAAGGCTGCTGAAAACCCAAGGGCTCCCTGTGGCTTTCAGCATCAAGTTCGAGCTCCTTGGTCTCACACGTGATACTGCTGTTGAGCTTGTTCCTCTCTGCTTCTCCAGGCTCAGCTCCCACCCCACCTGACATGCTCAGAAACACCCTTCTGGGTTTTCTAATTTGTCTCTCTCTCTCTCAATGTATTACAAACTTTTCCAAAGCAGGGACTATGCCTGACTCAACTTTGTATTCTCAGTGCCTGGCATAGACTGGGTTCTGAGTAGCTGGTTTTAAATGAGCAAATAAACTTACCAGTATTTTTTAAAATGACATGAAAATAATACTTACACATTGTACATTCATGTGATGGAACAAATAGCTTACCATGATTTTGCTGTTTTCTTCTTTGTCCAAATATTGATCACTGAACATGTGACATGAACCAAGCACTGCCAGCTTCCCACCTTGGTTCTATTGATGACAAAGCAGGGTCAGATACTCAAATCCCAAGATGCAGCTCATGTATCCTAGTCCCCAGACACTTATCAGAATCACGCTAGCAACTGTCTTATATACTGAAGAGTGCCAATTCACACCCAGATTTTTTTTTTTTTTTTTTTTGAGACGGAGTCTCGTTCTGTCGGCCAGGCTGGAATGCAGTGGTGCAATCTCCACTCACTGCAAGCTCCGCCTCCCGGGTTTATGCCATTCTCCTGCCTCAGCCTCCCATGTAGCTGGGACTACAGGCACCCACCACCCCGCCTGGCTAATTTTTGTATTTTTAGTAGAGACGGGGTTTCGCCGTGTTAGCCAGGATGGTCTCGATCTCCTGACCTCATGATCTGCCCGCCTCAGCCTCCCAAAGTGCTGGGATTACAGGCGTGAGCCACCGGGCCCGGCCCACGCCCAGATTTTAAAGTTTAGAAATACCAACTATAGGCCAGGCGCAGTGGCTCAGCCTGTAATCCCAGCACTTTGGGAGGACGAGGTGGGCACATCATCTGAGGTCACGAGTTCGAAATCAGCCTGGCCAACATGGTGAAACCCCCATCTCTACTAAAAATAAAAAAAAAAATCAGCCGGGTGTGGTGGCATGTGCCTGTAGTCCCAGCTACTCAGGAGGCTGAGGCAGGAAAATCACTTGAACCTGCAAGGCGGAGGTTGCAGTGAGCTGAGATCACACCACGGCACTTCAGCCTGGGTGACAGAGTCAGACTCCATCTCAAAAAAAAAAAAAAAAAAAAGAAATACCAACTATAATAACTACTACGCTTTAACCTCCCTTTCATTTTAGATATTTCTGTATTTTTCTATTTGGCTTTCAACAAAAACTAACATAAATTAATTCTACATTAGTTGGGTGTGGTGAGGCATACCTGTAGTCCTAGCTACTTGGGAAGCTGGGGCAGAAGAATCACTTGAGCCCAGGAGCTCGAGGTTACAATGAGCTATGACTGCACCACTGCACTCCAGCCTGGGAAACAGAGCGAGTCCCTGTCTCTAAAAATTTAAAAAAAAAAAAAAAAAAAAAAAAAATTAAATTGGTTCTACAGCATTTTCCCACTGTTATTTATCTTATAAATGAAGATCATAATTTTAAAGGGAAAAAAAGATAAACTCAAAGACAGTCTGTACAGTTAAAGATACCTATGGGTACCAAAAAAAAAAAATATTTAAGTAAGATCCAAATAGAAAGCTAAGGTAGGCCGGGCACAGTGGCTCACACCTATAATCCCAGCACTTTGGGAGGCCGAGGTGGGCTGATCGCCCCGAGATCAGTAATCTGAGACCAGCCTAGCCAACATGGGAGGCAAAATCCTGTCTCTACTAGAAATACAAAAATTGGCCGGGCGTGGTGGCTCAAGCCTGTAATCCCAGCACTTTGGGAGGCCGAGACGGGCGGATCACGAGGTCAGGAGATCGAGACCATCCTGGCTAACATGGTGAAACCCCGTTTCTACTAAAAAAATACAAAAAAAAAAAAACTAGCCGGGCAAGGTGGTGGGCACCTGTAGTTCCAGCTACTTGGGAGGCTGAGGCAGGAGAATGGCGTAAACCTGGGAGGCGTAGCTTGCAGTGAGCTGAGATCTGGCCACTGCACTGCAGCCTGGGTGACAGAGCCAGACTCCATCTCAAAAAAAAAAAAAAAAAAAAAAGAAATACAAAAATTAGTTGGGGGTGGTGGCATATGCCTGTACTCCCACAGCTACTTGGGAGGCTGTGGCGGGATGATTGCTTGAACCGGGGAGGTGAGGTTGCAGTGAACTGAGATCGTGCCACTGCACTCCAGCCTGGGCAACAGAGTAAGATTCAGTCTCAAAGAAAGCTAAGGCAAGGCTGGGCGCAGTGGCTCACGCCTGTAATCCCAGCACTTTAGGAGAGCGAGGCAGGTGGATCACTTGAGGTCAGGAGTTCGAGACCAGCCTGGCCAAGATGGCGAAACCCCATCTCTACTAAAAATACAAAAATTAGCCAGGCATGGTGGTGCATGCCTGTAATCTCAACTACTCAGGAAGCTGAGGCACGAGAATCACTTGAATCTGGGAAGTGGAGGTTGCAGTGAACCAAAATCGCACCACTGCACCCCAGCCTGGGCGACAGAGTGAGACTCCGTCACACACAAAAAAAAAGAAAACTAAGGCACAAGCATGAGTCATAAAATAACAACTGGTTAATAAGAAAGATTTTCAATACTTGTAATTTTTAACAAATAAAAACAAAGTACTTTTGCCTATCAGATAAATAAATATGAAAAAATGATATAAACAGTGCTAGTCAAATTTTAGTGAAATAAGTTCTTTCACACATTGTTGTTGAAACTATTAACATATGCAACAAAAGCAGTCTGAAACGTAAAAAATTCTATGCACAGTTGTGTAGTTAAAGTCACAAAAAATTAGAAATAAATCCAAATGTTCACAAAAAAAGTAATTCAGAATGACAGAACCTTCTTCGGCAGTTAAATTTCATATTATAAAGGGTTTTCAGTAACATGGGAAAATGCTTCCAACAAATCATTGGGTTAAAAAAAAAGTATAATTTTTTTTTTCCATTTTTAGAGACAGGGTTTCACTCTGTCTCCCAGGGTGGAGTGCAGTGGCACAATCATGGCTCACTGTAGCCTCGAACTCCTGGGTTCAAGTGAGCCTCCTGCTTCAGCCTCCCAAGTAGCCAGGACTACAGGAGCACACCACCACACTCAGCTAACTTTTTTGTAGAGACAGGTCTTGTTATGTTGCCAGGGCTGGTCTCAAACTCCTGGCCACAAGTGATCCTACCTCCTTAACCTCTCAAAGTGCTAGGCATGAGCCACCACGCTTGACCTATAGCATAAATTATATAGCTATCCTACTTTAAAGCTTGTGAGGCAAATAAATAAAAATAAGGCAAAGCAAAAGTGGGAGAGAGTGAAGAATATGTCAACCTGGGCTGTCTTAGAGTCTTGGAGTAGTGCAATGGGGGAATTTTTTTCTTCTGCTTTATCTCTGTATTGTTCAATTTTCCTACAATTATTGTAACATTTCTACAATATTACTTTTTTTTTTTTTGGCGACAGTGTCTTGCTCTACTGCCCAGGCTTGTCTTGCTCCACTGCCCAGGCTGGAGTGCAGTGGCATGATCTTGGCTCACTGCAACCTCTGCTTCCAGGGTTCAAGTGATTCTCTTGCCTCAGTCTCTGGAGTAGCTGGGATTACAGGCACTCACCATCATGCTGGGCTAATATTTTTGTATTTTTAGTAGAGACAGGGTTTCACTATGTTGGCTAGGCTAGTCTCGAACTCCTGACCTCAAGTGATTCGCCCGCCTTGACCTCCCAAAGTGCTGGGATTACAGTTGTGAGCCACCACACCCAGCCCAACAATGAGCACATACTACTTTTGTAATGAGAAAACCAGTTCAATAGTAAAACTACAAAATGAAATCGGTTTTTCTAGCTACATCACATACAGGGAACAGGCATAGTTATAATTTCCCCAGGAAAAGAATTACACTAAGCCAGAGATGTCAAGAGATATAAATACACACATTCCATACATTTTTTAAAAATTGGTTTAAAAAACTCTGACTTGTACCACATTAAAAGCAAATGCTACATAGTCTGCCACCATGCGTGGCTAATTTTTCAATTTTTTTTTTTTTCTTTAAGACGGAGTCTCACTGTTTCCAGGCTGGAGTGCAGTGGCATGATCTCAGTTCACTGCAACCTCCTGGGTTCAAGCAATTCTCGTGCCTCAGCCTCCTGAGTAGCTGGGATTACAGGCACATGCCACCACACCCAGCTAATTTTTGTACTTTTAGTAGAGAGGCGGTTTCACCATGTTGGCCAGGATGGTCTTCATCTCCTGACCTTGTGATCCACCCGCCTTGGCCTCCCAAAGTGCTGGGATTACAGGCGTGAGCCACTATGCCCAGCCCAAGAGCTTTTAAATAAGGAGGGAAAGGTAATTCCTAGGTACCACAAAAAAAAATAGGATTGTTAAAAGCTACAGACATCGAGGTCCCTAGGAAAAAATTAGACGATCAGCTGGTGAATTCTGTCTTAGGGGACAGATGAAGGTAAATTCAGCAAAATGTGAATTAAAACTCAGTGGGGGCTGGGCACAGTGGCTCATGCCTGTAATCCTAGCACTTTGGAAGGCCAAGGCGGGCAGACTGCCTGAGCTCAGAAGTTCAAGACCAGCCTGGGCAACACGGTAAATCCCCATCTCTACTAAAAATACAAAAACTAACAGGGTGTGGTGGTATAGCTACTCGGGAGGCTGAGGCGGGAGACTCGCTTGAACCCGGGAGGCAGAGATTGCAGTGAGCCAAGATTGCGCCATTCTACTCCAGCCTGGGCAACAGAGCTCGTGCCTGTAATCCCAGCACTTTGAGAGGCCGAGGTGGGCAGATCACTTGAGGTCAGGAGTTCGAGATCAGCCTGGCCACCATAGTGAAACCCCATCTCTTCCCAAAATACAAAAATTAGGCATGCATGGTGGCAGACACCTGTAATCCCAGCTACTCGGGAGGCTGAGGCAGGAGAATTGCTTGAACCTGGGAGGTGGAGGTTGCAGTGAGCCGAGATCACGCCACTGCACTCCAGCCTGCACAACAGAGTGAGACTCCATCTCACAAAAAAAGAAAGAAAGAAAAAGAAAGGCAATGGGATGTTGGGTCACTGCCTGGGACTAGCTGCACCCACATTTTTATGGGGTCTCTAGGATAATAACTGGAAAAATAGTTTTCTGATACATTTTCTTAGGATAAACTAAAATAACATCAACATAATTCTGTGCTATTTTGTGTAATATGTTAACTCCATCTGTTCCTGAATGTATTCTCTTTACACTGAGGGTACAGCCCATAGTCACAGACAGGATTAAAAGTTACTTTAATCAATATGCTGCCATGGGATTGGGAAAAAAAAAAAAGTTATTTTAAAAGTTATAATACAGGTAGCCTCATGCTATAGTGGAAAAGCTTTGGGTTAAGAATAATAACGAGGCGGGCAGATCACAAGGTCAGGAGATCGAGACCATCCTGGCTAACATGGTGAAACCCCGTCTCTACTAAAAATATAAAATAAAAAATTAGCCAGGCGTGGTGGCGGGCGCCTGTAGTCCCCGCTACCTGGGAGGCTGAGGCAGGAGAATGGCGTGAGCCCAGGAGGCGGAGCTTGCAGTGAGCCAAGATCGCACCCCTGCACTCCAGCCTGGGTGACAGTGAGACTCCGTCTCAAAAAAAAAAAAAAAAAAAGGGCTAGGTTTAGGCCTTAACTTCATCAATTACTGGACAATCCACTGTTTCCCCATAAGCAAAATGTATATAGCTGAGATACTCCTTTGCAGGACTGGCAGGATGATCAATGAGAAAATATATAAAAGCCTTCTGGAAATGGTCAGGTAGTTTTTATTTCAACAATAAAAATAATATCTATACCCACATTTAAGAAAGGCTGTACCTTTGAGTGATAGAAAGCCAGAATGGGTCTGTTAAGTGGGAAGCAGACAGAACCTGTAGACAGAACAGCCACTGCTGGTTTCATGACACTCAATGTGGCACCAAAAGGATACACAAAGGTGAGAGCCCTGTAAGAAATTAAAGAAACACATTCAAATTTTAAAAATATGAATACAAAAATTCTGAAAATAATCTCAATGTTTCTTCAGTAACACGCTTTTTTGAAACAGTCTCACTCTGTCACCCAGGCTGCAGTGCAGTGGTGTGATCTTGGCTCACTGCAGCCTCCGCCTCCCAGGTTTAAGTTGTTCTCCAGCCTCAGCGCCTGCTATCACGCCCAGCTAATTTTTGTATTTTTAGTAGAGCCAGAGTTTTATCATGTTGGCCAGGCTGGTCTTGAACTCCTGGCCTCAAGTGATATGCCTGCCTCGGCCTCCCAAACTGCTGGGATTACAGGTGTGTGCCACTACGCTCAGCCGAGTAACACTCTTTGATTCATTATCAAACAAAATTTTTTCTAAGCTTTGGTTTGTTAACTTAAAAACTGGGACAACTCTAGCTACACATTTAATAAAGCATTTTAACAAACATGAAAGTAAATTCATAGGAAAGTGGAAATGACTGTTACTGGGAGAACTAAACTAGCCCCTGATGGAGGAAGGAGGAAAAGGATGGGGCCTCATCCAAGAACTAAACTCCAGCTGCTCTGCATAATAACATCTTAGTGGTAAATACATTCTTCTTCCTTGGGTTTGGCTGGTGCTATATCTAAGAATGAATGTCTGTCACTGGAAGGGCATGTTACCAGTTGAATGTCACATGGACAGAGGCATAAATATACGCTACGATGGACACTTCTACACAGATCTGCTTTGCAGTCCCTTCTACTCTCCACTGTCCTAACAAAGACTTGTCTTAGATTATCTAGAGTGAACTGGTCTGACCTGGGGCGATGTACTCCTGGAGAGGGTGTGGGATAGAGGAGCAAAGGCGCGGTGCAGATCCTGGGGTAAGGCCAACCCATGCAGGAGGGGCTAGGGTTTTATTGAAAGATGGAGCTCTGCAAAGCTTGAAGGAAGTGCTCTCAGAATGGAGAGAAACAGAGATCTCAAGACCAGAGCATAAGGTTAGAAACATGGAAGCACCCACGAGGAGTACCTCATAGAGATTTTAATTTCCCTTTTTCTTTAGACCACAAAAATTCTTTTTAGCTTAAGTTTAAAATTATTTCCCTCCAGTGATTTTGTTTGATTGTTTTGTTTTGTTTTTTTATCTCACTTTGTTGCCCAGGCTGGAGTGCAGTGGCATGAACATGGCTCACTGCAGCCTCAATCTCCTGGGCTCAAGCGATTCTCTTGCCTTAGCGCCCTGAGTAGCTGGGACCACAGGTGCATGCCACTACACCAACTAATTTTTATATTTTTTGTAGAAACAGGGTTTCGCCATGTTGCCCAGGCTGGTCTTGAACTCCTGAGCTCAGGCAATCTGCCCACTTTGACCTACCAAAGTGCTGGAATTACAAGCGTAAACCACTGGGCCCGGTCTGCCTCCAGTGTTAATCTTCCCCATTCCTTCAGTAAAGTCTCATCTACCCTATGACTTTGTTATCATACCATGAAAGAGAAGTGGTACCTGGCCCACATTCTCCAAACTCCGCCTTCTACCCTTACTTCAGCAGTATCCCAGCAAGGTGGATTACAGCCCACGATCTCTGGGCCAGAAGTAGAAGAAAACAAGCAGTTGTCCATGGAGAAAGAAAAGGGAGGGGGGAGAAATAGTCATATGGAGGTCAACACACATCTATCCCCAACACTTTCCCCAAATGCAATCAATGGAAAGTGATTCTCAAGGCATAAGGGAGAATGGACACTTGAGAAGTAAGATAAAAACTATCCGCTATTATTATTATTATTATTATTATTATTATTATTTTGAGATGGAATTTTGCTCTTGTCGCCCAGGCTAGAGTGCAATGGCGCAATCTCAGCTTACAGAAACCTCTGCCTCCCGGGTTCAGGCAATTCCCAACCCTCAGCCTCCCAAGAGCTGAGATTACAGGCGCGCACCGCCACGCCCAGCTAATTTTTGTATTTATAGTAGAGATGGGGTTTCACCACGTTGGTCAGGCTGGTTTCAAACTCCTGACCTCAGGTGATCCACCTGCCTCAGCCTCCCAAACTGCTGGGATTACAAGTGTGAGCCACTGTGCCTGGCCTATCTGCTATTATTTACACTCCTCTATTTCTTTAATTACTACTTAAAAAATCAATGAGACTAGGCCAGGCACAGTGGCTCACACCTGTAATCTCAGCACTTTGGGAGGTTGAGGCAGATGGATCACCTGAGGTTAGGAGTTCAAGATCAGCCTGGCCAACATGGTGAAGTTCTGTCTGTACTCAAAATACAAAAGTTAACCAGGTGTGGTGACGGGCATCTGTAATCCCAGCTACTCAGGAGTCAAGGGAATTGCCTGAACCCAGGAAGCAGAGGTTGCAGTGAGATGAGACGGTGCCATTGCACTCCAGCCTGGGCGAAACTCTGTCTCCAAAAAAAAAAAGAAAGAAAGAAAAAAAAGAAATCAATGAGACTGACATTTTGATAAGACTTAGTATAAACTTAAACACCCATTCCCCAAACAGAACTTTCCAAACCACATGTGAATGAGTAAGATTAGCTCAGTGAAAAGTTTCAGAAAGAGTTTTCCTAAAAGAGGGACTAGCTTGTGTAAAGTCCCTAAGATGAGTACGAGCTTCGCTTATTTAAGGATTGAAAACAAAGTCAGTATGGCTACAGCAGAGTGAGAGAAGGGAGAAGGGACATAACAGGAAATAAGGATAAAGGAGAATCTGAGACTCCAACAGGCAAAGATACTTCAAAGCACGATGGAGGACTAGTCCATCTCTCAAAGCCTACCAGGAAGCTGTGTTTCCTGGATAATCCAGGAAAGGAACAACCAGACACATTCCCTTCACTATAATGAATTACAAAGTCATATGCAACAACAGGTAGGGTACTATGCTTTAAACTTTACAAAGCACTTTCACAAATATCACCTCACTGAAATTTTCCAACGATTTTGTAATGTTAACATGGTCCCCATTACACAGATAGGGAAACAGACACTAACAGTTACTATGCCTTGGGTCACCCTTGGCAAGTAAGAGAGGGAATCAGGAACTTCTAATAATTCCTTCTAACTCCAAGTCTACAGTTTTTTTTACCTATACCAATTGGATGAGCTGATACAAAGTGAAATAATTAGATTGATTCCTTTTTTTTTTTTTTTTTTGAGACGGAGTCTCGCTCTGTCGCTCAGCTCACTGCAAGCTCCGCCTCCCGGGTTTACGCCATTCTCCTGCCTCAGCCTCCCGAGCAGCTGGGACTACAGGCGCCCGCCACCTCGCCCGGCTAGTTTTTTGTATTGTTTAGTAGAGACGGGGTTTCACCGTGTTAGCCAGGATGGTCTCGATCTCCTGACCTCGTGATCCGCCCGTCTCGGCCTCCCAAAGTGCTGGGATTACAGGCTTGAGCCACCGCCCAGCCCTTTTTTTTTTTTTTTTTTTTGAGATGGAGTCTTGCTCTGTCGCCCAGGCTGGAGTGCAGTGGCGCGTTCTTGGCTCACTGCAAGCTCCGCCTCCCGGGTTCACACCATTCTCTTGCCTCAGCCTCCCAAGTAGCTGGGACTAAAGGTGCTCGCCATCACGCCCAGCTAATTTTGTTTTTTGTTTTTGTTTTTGTTTTGTTTTGAGACGGGGTTTCACCATGCTAGCCAGGCTGGTCTCTAACTCCTGACCTCGTGATTCTCCCGCCTCGGCCTCCCAAAGTGCTGGGATTACAGGTATGAGCCACTGCACTCAGCCTAGATTGATTCTTGACAGTCAAAAATATTAACTATGAATTATATTGCTACACATATTCACCCTTATGACTTGACTTTGGTTTCTACTAAGAAAGGTCTTCCCTACTTCAAGAATTTAAAATATTCACCTACTTTTTTTAAGTACTTTTTTTTTTTTTCTGAGTTGGTTGTCTCGCTCTGTCACCCAGGCTTAAGTGCAGTGGTGCGATCTCAGCTCATTGCAACCTCCGCCTCCCGGGTTCAAGCAATTCTCCTGCCTCAGCCTCCCGAGTAGCTGGGATTACAGGTTTGTACCACCACATCTGGCTAAGTTTTGTATTTTTTAGTAGAGATGGGGGTTGGCCAGGCTCGTCTTGAACTCTTAACCTCAGGTGATCTACTTGTCTCAGTCTCCCAAAGTGCTGGGATTACATGCGTGAGCTATCGTACCTGGGTTTCTTTAAGTACTTCTATGCTTTCTTTTTAAATTTAATTTAATTTAATTTTTATTTTATTTTTTCGAGATGGAGTCTTGCTCTGTTGCCTAGGCTGGAGCGCAGTGGTGCGATCTCGGCTCACGGCAACCTCTGCCTCCTGGGTTCAAGCAATTCTCCTGCCTCAGCCTCCTGAGTAGCTGGGATTACAGGTGTGCACCACCACACCAGGCTAATTTTTTTTTTTTTTTTTTTTTTGAGACAGAGTTTCGCTCCTGTTGCCCAGGCCAGAGTGCAATGGCATGATCTTGGCTCAATGCAACTTCCACCTCCCGGGTTCAAGTGATTCTCCTGTCTCAGCTTCCTGAGTAGCTGAGATTACAGGTGCCTGCCACCATCCCTGGCTAATTTTGTATTTTTATAGAGATGGGGTTTCACCATGTTGGTCAGGCTGGTCTCAAACGCCTGATCTCAGGTGATCCGCCCACCTCAGCCTCCCAAAGTGTTGGGATTACAGGCGTGAACCACTGCACCCGGCCTAATTTTTGTATTTTTAGTACAGACAGGGTTTCACCATATTGGCCAGGCAGGTCTTGAACTCCTGACCTCATGATCCATCTGCCTCAGCCTCCCAAAGTGCTGGGATTACAGGCATGAGCCACCGCGGCCGGCATATGCTTTCATTTTTAATATTAAAAATTTTAGCCTATCCAGAATACATTTTGGGGTGTAGTATGAAAATGAAACTATTTCTCCAAATGGTTACCCAGAATTATGCCATCCATTTCTAATATTTGAAATGCCACTTTTACTATACACAAATAACCCCCACCCTCCATATATGTTTTTGGTCTAATTTTAATCTGCATTATTTATTTTCTTTTAACTATTTCTGGACTACGACCACATTTTATTTATTTATTTATTTATTTATTTATTTTTTGAGACAGTCGTGCTCTGTCACCCAGGCTGCAGTATAGTGGCATGATCATGATTCACTGCAGCCTCGACCTTCTGGGTTCAAGTAATCCTCTTGCCTCTGCCTCTAGAGTAGCTGGGACTATGGGTTTGTGCCACCACACATGGCTCATCTTTAAAGTTTTTTTTTTTTTTTTTGTAGAGACAGGGTCCCACTATGTTGCCCAGACTGGTCTTGAACTCTTGGCCTCAACCCATCGGCCCATCTCGACCTCCCAAAGTGCTGGGATTATAGGTGTGAGCCACTGCACACAGCCAATCACATTATTTTATTTTTTAATTTCATTTTATTTACATATTTTTTGAGACAGGGTCTCATCTGTCACCCAGGCTGGAGTGCAGTGGCGCGATCTCGGCTCACTGCCACCTCTGCTTCCCGGGTTCAAGCAATTCTCCAGCCTCAGTCCCCCGTGTAGCTGGGAATACAGGTGTGAGCCACCAATGCCCGGCTAAATTTTTGTATTTTTTTGTAAAGCCAGGGTTTTGCCATGTTGCCCAAGCTGGTCTTGAACTCCTGAGCTCAAGTGATCTGCCTGCCTCAGCCTCCCAAAGTATTGGGATTACAGGGGTGAGCCACAGTAACCGGACCATATTATTTTCACTACTAAAACTTTGTAACATGCTTTAACTACATAAAAATGTCAATTTTTATTGGGTAAAATATTTCAAAGTATGGAGGCATTATAAATGAATGCAAAAAGACAAATCATCAATAGAAAAATGGCCAAAAAGCAGTGAACATGAAATTCACAGAAGAAATACAATCAGCCAGTAGACTTTAAAGGTCATCCTATGCACTAATAATTTTTTAAAATGCAAATTTAAAGAAACAGATACCATGTTTACTAGAATACTCCGTGCTGGCAAGAGAGGAAAAAGGGGTGTGCTCATAGGGACTGTAAGTGGTACCACCTCCCTGAGAGATATCTGGTAATACACTACATTTGGTAACCCATCTGTTGGAAGACCTCTGACCCAGAAATTTCAATGCTGAGAAATTTACCCTAAAAAATACTACCACAAGTGCACAAAACTGTACATACAAAGATGTTCACTTATCCCAGCACTTTGGGAGGCTGAGGCAGGTGGATTACCTGAGGTCAGGAGTTCAAGACCAGCCTGACTGACATGGTGAAACCCCATCTCTACTAAAAATACAGAAATTAGCTGGGTGTGGTGGTGGACACCTGTAATCCCAGCTACACGGGAGGCTGAGGTGGGAGAATCGCTTGAACCTGGGAGGTGGAGGTTGCAGTGAGCTGAGATTGTGCCACTGCACTCCAGCCTGGGTGACAAAGTGAGACTCCGTCTCAAAAAAAAAAAAAAAAAGATGTTCATTTGTGCTTTATTATTTATAATAACAAATATAATTTTTTTTTTTTAAGATGAAGTCTCCCTCTGTCCCCCAGGCTAGAGTGCAGTGGTGCGACGGCAGCTCACTGCAACCTCTGCCTCCCAGGTTCAAGCGATTCTCCTGCCTCAGCCTCCCAAGTAGCTGGGATTATAGGCGCCCACCACCACGCCCAGCTAAATTTTCTATTTTTAGTAGAGACGGGGTTTCGCCATGTTAGCCAGGCTGGTTTCAAACTCCTGACCTCAGGCGATCCACTCGCCTTGGCCTCCCAAAGTGCTGGGATGACAGGAGTGAGCTACCACACCCGGCTATAAAATTGTTTATAACAATAATACAGAACAGAAGTTAAGAGTGCAGGCTCTAGAATAGACTGCCTATGGTTGCATCTAAGTTCTGACACGGAGTAGTCATGTGCATTTGGGCAATTATGTCTCTGTATCTCATCTCTAACTTTCCAGAGTTGTAAGGATTAAATGAGGTAATACATGCCTGTCACACAGTCAATGTTTGACAAACATCAGGTGGTATTATTGAAGAAAAACATTATAAACTACTTAAATGTCCAAAAATAGGGAGTTGGTTAAACTGGGATAGATCCAATTTAATCCAGTCATTAAAAAGGAAGAGGTACTTACCTATAACTTTATAAATGGAAAAAAAAACCCTAGAAATCTAAATACTATATGGAGTATTGCTCTGTTGCCGAGGCTGGAGTGCAGTGGTGCAATCTGGGCTCACTGCAACCTCCACCTCCAGGTTTCAAATGATTCTCCTGTCTCAGCCTCCCGAGTAGCTGGGACTACAGGCGCACACCACCACACCTGGCTAATTTTTGTAGTTTTAGTAGAGATGGGATTTTGCCATGTTGGTTATGCTCATCTCAAACTCCTGACCTTAGGTGATTCACCCGCCTCGGCCTCCCAAAGTGCTGGAATTACAGGCGTGAGACACCGTGCCGGGCCTAAATACTATATTATTAAGACTACCTTCAGGGGGAGGAGCATGGACTTACAGTGCAGAGCTTCTACTTTTTTTCCTCTTGAACTGTTCAAATTCTGATTATTTTTGTAACCAGAAACAAAAGCTCTTTTCATTTTGAAAAAGAAGACTCTTCAAAATGATACATCCTCCTCATGTGGCATCAGAAAACATACTCACTGGGCATTGTTTCCACTGCTTTCCTCATCAATGATCCCAGGCACAGCCTTTCCTGCAGCTCGGCTAATTTCCCTTGAAGAAGAAAAATTAAAATCTAGTAAACAAAAAAAATTTGAGAATTTCACACTGTATTCATTAGCACAGTAAATATGAGGCTAAGGTGGGAGGATTGCTTAAGCCTGGGAGGTCAAGGCTGCAGTGAACTGTGTTCCCACCACTGCATTCCAGCCTGAGCAACAGAGCAAGACTCTGTCTCAAAAAATACATACATATATATATAAAAATAAAAAATAAGTTGAATGTGAAGTAAGTTTCAAAAGATGAAGAAAAATAATTTGATGAATGAGTAGTAATATAGTAAAATAAATTATAATAACATAAAAAAAGAAAGAAGAAGGGGCAGTGAAAAGAATGTGTGAGAAGAGATGAGGGAAGATTTATGTAGAAGAAATGAGAGTTATGTGTAAGGATATTTCTGCTTTATTTTTTTTTTGAGACGGAGTCTCGCTCTGTCACCCAGGCCAGAGTACAATGTCACAATTTCAGCTCAATACAACCTCTGCTTCCCGGGCTCAAGCGATTCTCCTGCCTCAGCCTCCCGAGTAGCTGGGATTACAGGCGCCTGCCACCACGCCTGGCTAATTTTTTTGTATTTTTAGATGGGGAGATGGGGTTTCATGTTGGCCAGGCCGGTTTTGAACTCCTGATCTCAAATGATCCGTCAGCCTTGGCTTCCCAAAGTGCTGGGATTACAGGCGTGAGCAGTGACACCTGGCCAAGATATTTCTGCTTTCAACATGCTTACCTGTTCAAGACTCCACTGGAAACTAGAGCTTCTTTAGGATGGAAATATTTGTGATATACATTTCTAACCACAGCATCTATAAGGGAAAAACAGAAGGAGGTATATTTTAGGTTAGAAATAAGTTTGATATTATAGACTCATACCAATTTTGACCTGAAAGGCACCCTGGAACTTGGTTCCAATCCATCTCACTTTATAAATGGAAGCAGCCCAAACCTAGGAGGCTCAGACTGCTGATGAGAATGGAACATTAAAACATGCATACACAGCCCAGGGCTTTTTCCATTATGCCACTGGACCTAGAGGGCTACGATATAAAATAATAGATAGAAAATTATTGCCTCTACTGAAAATAATACTAATTACCATTATTAACCATGATTCCATATTCTTCCAGTAAAAAGTTAATATTGGTGTCAAATCTGGATTCTCCACCTTCTCCTAGCATCACAAGGACATCTCCACCGCTGTCAAGATATTTCTTCAGGATTTCAAACTACACAAAGGAAAAAAGCAATTTATGAATATATTCAAAAGACTTTTGCCCGAAATACCATAAGATCTTAACTAGATGAAAAATAAATACTTCAAATCTATAAGGCATTCATATATAAATGTATATGAGATAAAAAGTACTCTCTATGTAGGATCTCCAAGCTTGTCTCTGAGCATAAAGCTCCAAAATACTCAAAGTAAACTTACAGTTTCAAAGCTATCAGACAGCAAGTCAAAAGTGAAAAACTTAACTAAAGGAAGCGCTCAGTTCTCCATTCAGAGGCACCCCGGTCTCCAC
The DNA here is from genome assembly GCF_003255815.1 of Theropithecus gelada. Classification (NCBI taxonomy): domain Eukaryota; kingdom Metazoa; phylum Chordata; class Mammalia; order Primates; family Cercopithecidae; genus Theropithecus; species Theropithecus gelada. Next base: position 59,072,221 of record NC_037678.1, read on the forward strand.
CTACTAACCAAAAATGTCTCTTGAGATTGCCACATTCCCTCAGGAGAAGAAGAAATAGAATCACCCCTGGTTAAGAACCACTAATTTAGACAATGCCTTCTCTTGACGGCCCACAGAGGATATCAGGATGAACACATTTCATACCACACCTGGGAGGAATTCTGTTCAAGGTCATTGACCAACTAAACCATAGACAGAAATGCATGTTTTCTGTTTATCTCCTGGAAGCTCTCTCTTGTTTTCACAAAGCTGGGGATGGGAGAAAAATCTAGTGTTGATCTTGCTGGTCTAGCCTGAGAAAATCTGGGGTGGGTGGTCCAGACAAAACAGTTTCTTAACTCTCTTCATCAAGTGCTCCAGCAGAAAAAAATCTGAACATGTATATAAATACATCCAATATGTATGTATCTCTATACAAAATATGCACTTTATAATTTAAAAAAACTCTCAAAAAGAAAATGTTTTAAGGGTAATGAAAATATGAATAATAAACGTAATTTCCTTCTGGCACCCCATTGATTGATCATATGCATCCTACTTTGGAAACTACTGCCCAGACTAGCTTTGCCACAGCAAGGCCCTCTTGCTCTTGCATGCTCCCTGAATTTTCCTCTCCCCCTGACTTCGCCACACTGCATAAAACAAATGAATCTGGCCGGGCACGGTGGCTCATGCCTGTAATCCCAACACTTTGGGAGGCCGAGGCGGGCAGATCATGAGGTCAGGAGATCGAGACCACGGTGAAACCCCGACTCTATTAAAAATAAAAATAAAAAAAATTAGCTGGGCGTGGTGGCGGGTGCCTGTCATCCCAGCTACTCGGGAGGCTGAGGCAGGAGAATGGCGTGAACCTGGGAGGTGGAGCTTGCAGTGAGCCAAGATTGCGCCACTGCACTCCAGCCTGGGCAACAGAGTGAGACTCTGTCTCAAAAACAAAAACAAAAACAAAACAAATGAATCTTTGGAAGCCAAGTAGGCAGATCACCTGAGGTTAGGAGTTCAAGATCGGCTTGGCCAACATGGTGAAACCCCATCTCTACTAAAAACACAAAACTTAGCCAGGCATGGTGGTATGCACCTGTAGTCCCAGCTACTCAGGAGGCTGAGAGAGGGGAATTGCTTAAACCCAGGTGGTGAAGGTTGCAGTGAGCTGAGATCGCACCACTGCATTCCAGCCTGGGCAAAAGAGCAAGATTCCGTCTCAAAAATGAAACACAACAAAAAAACAAAACAAAATAAAAAAATGAATTATTTCAAAATCAAAATTAAGGTGAGGCACAGTGGCTCACGCCTGTAATCCCAATACTTTGGGAGGCTGAGGTGGGTGGATCACTTGAGGTCAGGAGCTCGAGACCAGCCTGGCCAACATGGTGAAACCCTGTGTCTACTAAAAATACAAAAAATAGCCAGGTGTGTTGGCAGACGCCTGTAATTCCAGCTACTCAGGAGGCTGAGGCAGGAGAATCAGTTGAACCTGGGAGGCGGAGGTTGCAATGAGCCGAGAATGCACCAATGCACTCCAATCTGGCAACAGAGCAAAACTCTTGTCTAAAAAAAAAAAATCAGCTCAAAGTCCATTTCCTCTGGACCCAATAATCCAGTGCCTCTTTTCTGTGCTTCTGTAGAAATGTGGAACTTAGAACATTGATCATTATCAGTAGATGGTCCATTTGTTTCATTTCCCCTAGACTATCAGTTCCTAAAATGGAGAGATCATGTGCTATTTGACTTTGATCCCTAGCGTTAGTCCTAGAACCTGGCACATAACTAGGTACATAACAGATCCTTAGTAAATATTTTTTGGAACAACAGAAAAACAAAACAAATGGGTTATAACTGCATGGATCCTGGACCCTGAACAACAGACTGAATCTCTCCCTAAATTCATCTTCCTTTTTCTTCCTTTTGATTTCCTCTCAAACTCCTCTTCCCAGATAGCCGTAAATATATGCTATGTTCTATGACTGATAACAGCAAGCCAGATCTAGTTTGCAATATATATTCTCAGAACATAGCTTTCACTTGGGAAATTCTACTGGGACTTGGTATTTATGATTATGTGGTTCTGGAATTTGTCCATGTTGCCTAAATGCAATGAGTATACAGTAAGTATTTAGTATCTACTGTGTCCTATTGGCCATCTGGCATTGGAAGAAAAAGACACATGAAGGACGTGGTGTGCAATAACACAGATGGGCAAAAGTTGAAGGAGCTTCCACGAATTAATTATGACCCAGTTTCCAGCTCTGCATGTAAGTGAGACCCTTCTAACAAAAGAACAGATATTTGGTACAAATTGGAGGTTTCTTATTTCTTTATGGCAAAAACAGGAAGAAAGATTAATTTTACAGACTTAAATTTTAGAAATTGGCTTAGAATGCATTCACACTGTTAAGTTTTACAGTGTGGCAGCAAATGTGAGATATTTCATGTAATCAAGACTGGGTGATCCAGGCCAGTGGCTCTCAGTGGAGGCATTTAAACCATCTAGCATGTATTATGGATCACCATAATATTAATATTAATACGGCATAATATTAATGCCATAATGTTAATGTTTAAGGACATTTTAGTGGGTGAAGGGCAGGGAAGTTAAGGTCCTGCAATATTCAGACCAGTCCCACACAGTAAAGAACTGTTTCACATGAGAAGACATGACTATCTTCTCAGATAGTCACATAGGTTTAAAAAAGAAAAAGCAAACAAACAAATGAAGCTTAGCCTAAAATCTAACTCCAATTTATTTATTGTTTTTGAGATGAAGTCTCGCTCTGTCACCCATGCTGCAGTGGCTCAATCTCGGCTCACTGCAACTTTCACCTTCTGGGTTCAAGTGATTCTCCTGCCTCAGCCTCCTGAGTAGCTGTGACCACAGGCGCCTGCCACCACACCCGGCTAATTTTTGCATTTTTAGCAGAGACAAGGTTTCACCATGTTGGCCAGGTTGATCTCAAACTCCTGACCTAAGGTGATCCACCCGCCTCGGCCTCCCAAACTCCTGGGATTACAGGAGTAAGCTACTGCGCCCAGCCCAAATTATATGTAAATACTGTACAAAGTATTTTTTGCACAATTTAACATATACTGAATTCCCAGGTACCCAACTACCATGTAAACTGAGAGAAGAATTATACTCTTTTTATTAATAGAACTTTACCAAGAGTTAGTCAGTATTTTGGAAAAATCACATCACCGACAGCAACACGGCTCATGATTTGAATTGCCAATACATCACTTCCTCCAGTCTGCATATGTAGCTATCCCATTCATGGGAATCCTATACATTTATTACACATTTATTTCAAAATGTCAAACATAAAGAAGTGTTCTAATGTATGTATGACCAAGCATTAACAAACTGAAATATGTATATTCTCCTAGTATATATATGCCTAAACATTTACAATTTGAAATACATATATTCTTTCATAAATCATCCTCTAATTTATGTACATTAAAGTTAGGAAGCTGTATTGCTTTACTTTTTTAATGGTGGTGGTTTAAATTATCTTTGCATTTCAATTCAGGGTAACAAAGTTGGCACTGGTAATATAGGTGGACGCTGGTCTGTTAGGGTTGGAAAATACTCGTCTCAGCCATGTGGTTACCTGGTCGTAACTGAATACCACCACAAAGCTAGTCTGATGCGTTAATGCAGTTGAGGTGGAAATAAGGGAAGACTGTTCAGCCTAGTTTCTAGCATGATACTAGCACCAAATATCAGACATATGATGTCTGTCCTGTCACAGAAGTTTCTGGAAGCCAACATGAAAAAGGCATCACACAGCTCTCCAGGGGTAACAGTCTAGGAGGCCAGCAGCTATGACAAGGAAAGCAGTGATCTCACCAGCATGAGCCTATTGGAAGAACTGTAACACAAGGGCATGCTGGTTCCTAGAAAAAAAGCTAATAGCTTTTCTCCCTTTTCTTCCCACCTCACTCCAACTCCAAAGAGAAGGCATGGTGTCAGGGACTGGTCTGGGAGAGGACGTTTTATTAGGATAAAGTTACATCAAACTTGCCTCTCGAAGGACTTGTGTCTCTTGGATGCGACAGCCTTCCATCCCTGGAAGCCCAAACTAAGGCTTGGCCTGGCACCCATCTCCACTTGGGAAAAGGCCCAGGCACCAAGTTCTGACCCTCTCTCTGGATGCCCCTGTGTTCCCGAGGCTGGTTGGTTCCTGGCAAACATCAGGCCAACTCTCACTGGCTTTGCTAGGTGGATGGGGAGATGGAGCCAAAGCCCAACAAGTAATAGAGTGTTGCTCTGCAGGCCACTGCCCTCTGTGTGTACATTTCCCTCAAGGTCTCAGTGGGTTGGAGTTGCGGGTTACCTCCACAATGCCAATGGTAATTCCTACTCCTTCTGTCAATTAACCTGATCAAACAATCATGTCTCTCTCCATGCCATTCCCAGAGGGGAAGTTCACCTTGCAATCAAATTGAGAAACAAAGGACACTAGAAATGCTCCCCATTGGACCTCTTCCCCATGGCACCACCCAGAGAAACAGCAGGAGACCGTGGCCAGCCTCAATCTAAGGACCACATTGGCCTTGCCCTGCCTCATCCTCCCTACTCCCCATATTCTCTCTGAGCACAAAGGTACTTCCCATTCTCTGTAAAATGGCTCTTTCTATGTTCTGGGATTTTCGTTTTATTGACTGTGAAAAAACACACCTAACTTTTCCTAAATTTACCATCTTAAGCATTCTGAAGTATATAGTTCAGCAGTTTTTTTTGTTTTCTCTTTTCAGACAGGGTCTCTGTCGCCCAGGCTGGAGTGCAATGGCGCAATCTCGGCTCACTGCAACCTCTGCCTCCCATGTTCAAGCGATTCTCCCGCCTCCACCTCCTAAGTAACTGGGAGTACAAGCGTGCGCCACCACGTCGGCTAATTTTTGTATTTTTAGTAGAGATGGGGTTTCACCATGTTGGCCAGGCTGGTCTCGAACTCCTAGCCTCAAGTGATCCACCCGCCTTAGCCTACCAAAGTGCTGGGATTAGAGGTGTGAGCCACTGTGCCTGGCCTAGTCCAGCAGTATTAAATATACTCACACAGTTGGGCAACCAATCTGCAGAACTGTTTTCATCTTGCAAAACTGAAACTCTATACCTATTAAACAGCAACTCTCCATTCCCCACTTCCCCCAGGTCCTGGCAATCACCACCCTTCTATTTTCTGTCTCTACAAATTCGACTACTCTACATACCTCATGCTTGCATAAGTGAAATCATACAGTATTTGTCTTTTAGTGTCTGCCTTATTTTCATCTGGCATAATGTCCTCAAGATTTATTCATGTTGTAGCATGTATCAGAATTATCTTCCTATTTAAGACTGAATAATACTCCATTGTATGTATACACCATATCTTATCTATTCATCTGCCGATGGATACTTGGGCTATTTCCACATTTTGGCTATTGTGTATAGTGCTGCTAAGAAAATAGGTGTGCAATTATCTCTTTGAGATCCGGTTTTCCATTCTTTTGGGCATATACCCAGAAGTGGAATTGCTAGATCATATGGCAGGCTTTTTTTTGTTTTTTTTTTGAAATGGAGTCTCGCTCTGTTGCCCAGGCTGGAGTCCAGTGACCCGATCCCTGCTCACTGCAACTCCGCCTCCCAGGTTCAAGTGATTCTCCTGCCTCAGCCTCCCAAGTAGCTGGGATTACAGGTGCACACCATCACACCTGGGTAATTTTTGTATTTTTAGTAGAGACGGGGTTTCACTATGTTGGCCAGGCTAGTCTCAAACTCCTGACCTCAAGTGATTCACCCGCCTCGGCCTCCCAAAGTGCTGGGATTACAAGCATGGGCCATCACACACAGCCATCATATGGCAATTTTATGCTTAAATTTTTGAGGAACTGCCATACTGTTTTTCATGGTGACTGCACCATTTCACATTCCCACCATCAGTGTGGAAGGGTTCCAATAACTTCCCATTCTCACCAATACTTGTCATTTGTATTCTGGGCCTTACATTTATCATTCTTTATCCATTCCATAAACCAGAATAATAAACATCTTTATTTTAAATGGAATTTTCCTTTTTTTTTTTTTTTTTTGAGATGGAGTTTTGCTCTTGTTGCCCAGGCTGAAGTACGATAGCACGATCTTGGCTCACGGTAACCTCCGCCTCCTGGGTTCAAGCGATTCTCCTGCCTCAGCCTCCCAAGTAGCTGGGATTATAGGAACACGCCACCACATCTGGCTAATTTTGTATTTTTAGTAGAGATGGGGTTTCTCCATGTTGGTCAGGGTGGTCTCGAACTCTCGACCTCAGGTGATCCACCTGCCTCAGCCTCCCAAAGCACTGGGATTACAGGCATGAGCCACCGCACCCAGCAGAATTTTCCTATTTTCAAAGCAAAAATATAGCAAAGAAGTGTGGCTAGTGGCCGGGCGCGGTGGTTCACGCCTATAATCCCAGCACTTCGGGAGGCTGAGGTAGGCAGCATAAGGTCAGGAGTTTGAGACCAGCCTGGCCAATACGGTGAAACCCCGTTGCCACTAAAAATACAAAAATTAGCCAGGCGTGGTGGTGGGCACCTGTAGTCCCAGCTACTCAGGAGGCTAAGGCAGGGAGAATTGCTTGAACCCGGGAGGCGGAGGTCGCCGTGAGCTGAGATTACGCCACTACACTCCAGCCTGGGGGACAGAGCGAGACTGTCTCAAAAAAAAAAAAAAGAAATGTGGCTAATATTTAATTGGCCCACACTATGCGTTTGGTACTTTACATGAAGCATCTCGGTTAATCATCACAACTCCATGATGAAAAGAGAGATGAAGTGACTACCTTAAGGCCACACAGTAAGTGGTGAAGGAGGATTCTGATCCAGTATTTCAGAGCCCAGGCTCTTAATCATTTCACCATATTCCTTCTTTAGTGGATATTTCTTACCTCAGCTGCAGTAAATTTTTCCCTTGGCCCAGCTGTAATCCACAGTTTCACTCCATTTAACTTCTCAGATGTGATTTCATCTTTTAAGCTAGAAATACAATTTTAAAAGCAAATATTAGGTCCATAATTTAAATCAATTTATGTATTGTTTTAGTCTCTCAACTATTTGGAAGCAGAGGCCACAGAGGCTCAGAGACGAAGGGACTTAGACGTAACTGGTCCAGTCTCTCTCCCAAAGTGAGAATTCCCTCTAAGGCCTGCCCCAGAGTCACCTGTCCTCTGTCCAAATACTTCCAGTAAGTCAAGGTGTTCAAATCAAGCCATGCTAAAGCATAAGGAAGTCCTCAACTACTAATTCAATCAGCCCTACCATTAGCTCGTATGATTACATATCCTCACCTATTAAGAACATACACATCCACATCCACAAAGTCAAAGCTATTCTCATTTAATTCTCATGTTTCCTTTCCCTAGTATTGACCTCAGTCAAAATATGAAGAAAGCCTCTAAATCTTAAAAAGTTACATGTGTATAATTAGAATAATTTTTTGGTGTGTGATTTGGAAGACAACTTAATAATATGCTGCTTTAATAATATCCTAATTGCTGATTTCAGAAGAAATGTTTTTTGGTTTTTGTTTTTGACAGAGTCTCCCTCTGTTGCCCAGGCTGGAGTGCAGTGGCATGATCTCGGCTCACTGCAGGCTTCACTGCCTGGGTTCAAGGGATTCTTGTCTCTCAACCTCCTTAGTAGCTGGGATTATAGGCACGCACCATCAACTCAAGTGATCTGCCTGCTTCAGCCTCCCAAAGTGCTGGGATTACAGGCATGAGCCACTGCGTCCTGTCCAAGAGATCTTTCAATAAGAATTTATTTAATTATGAATAATTTTTTTATTTTTTGAGACCGAGTCTTGCTCTGTCACCAAGCTGGAGTGCAGTGGCGCGATCTCAGCTTACTATAACCTCCGCCTTCTGGGTTTAAGTGATTCTCCTGCCTCAGCCTCCCGAGTAGCTGGGACTATACGCAGGCACACCATCATACCCAGCTAATTTTTGTAATTTTAGTAGAGACGGGGTTTCACCATGTTGGCCAGGATGGTCTTGATTTTTCTTTTTTTTTTTTGAGACAGAGTCTCACTCTGTTGCCCAGGCTGGAGCGCAGTGGCGCAATCTCGGCTCACTGCAACCTCTGCCTCCCAGGTTCAAGCAATTCTCTGCTTCAGCCTCCCAAGGAGCTGGGATTACAGGAATTTGCCACCATGCCTGGCTAATTTTTAAAAAATTTTTAATAGAGATGGGGTTTCGCCATCTTGTCCAGGCTTGTCTTGAACCCCTGACCTCGTGATCCACCCACCTTGGCATCCCAAAGTGCTGGGATTACAGGTGTCAGCCACCGTGATGGCCAGTCTTGATCTCTGACCTTGTGATCCGCCTGCCTCAGCCTCCCAAAGTGCTGGGATTACAGGCGTGAGCCACCGCGCCAGACCTAATTCTGAATGATCTTTAAATTGAGCTTCTCCCACCTAAACAATCTATGTTACATAAGAAAATAAAGACTTCTCAGCTTTATCAGCAGGACAATATCATTTAGAAGGGAAAACAATATACATGGTCGGTCACCTCTGAATCTTCCAATTACTCCGAAGTTTTTTCTGCATGGATTTATAGCCGTTGTTGGTGCTAAATATCTCCTTTTTGTAGGCATTGAAAACAATGGTGCTCCGCAGCTCTTTCTCCATGGTTACCTTACGGAAGAAGGGATCAGAAAATCAATAAACAATATTCCAAAGACCCTAAAAGCAATAAATAGTTGCCTTCTACTACTATTTATCAAGAAAGGGCATACAACTGAAACCTATCTAGGAAATTCCTACAATTCTCAAAGGTCAAGAATGAAATGCAAAAGCATAGCACAGAAACCTAATACCAAAACCAACCCAGCCCTCCCCTACCCATTTTTGCTTTCCACCTCTTGCCCAGACCCTCCCAACAGCCTACACCTATGGCCCTGCCCCGCCATCACCCTGCTCTTGCGTCCCAAGACCATGTTTCCAACCTGATTCATCACTGCTAACTACTGTTAAGCGCAGGATATAGTCTTCTAGATTCTTTTTTTCTTTTCTTTTCTTTTTTTTGAGACGGAGTCTTGCTCTATCTTCCATGCTGGAGTGCAACAGCATGATCTCGGCTCACTGCAACCTCCATCTCCTGGGTTCAAGCGATTCTCCTGCCTCAGCCTCCTGAGTTGCTGGGATTACAGGCAAGTGCCACCATTCCTGGCTAATTTTTGTATTTTTAGTAGAGACACGGTTTCACCATGTTGGTCAGGCTGGTATCGAACTCCTGACCTCGTGATCCGCCCGCCTTGGCCTCCCAAAGTGCTGGGATTACAGGGGTGAGCCACTGCACCCAGTTCTACATTCTTTTTATACATATATTAACTTACAGTTTTATTTTATGAAATAGGATCTTACCACACGCATTACTCTGAAACACTTGGTTCACCTAACCTTGTATATTTGACATCTTTCTTTGTCAGTACACATGGATCTACCATATTCTTTTAAACAGCTACACAGGGCTGGGTGCAGTGGCTTATGCCTGTAATTCCAGCACTTTGGGAGGCTGAGGTAGGAGGATCGCTTGAGTTCAGCAGTTCCAGACCAGCCTGGACCACATCTCTACAAAAATCAGCAGGGCATGCTGGCACATATCTTAGTCCCAGCTATTCAGGAGGCTGAGGTGAGAGGATTGCTTGAGCCCAGGAGGTTGAGGCTGCAGTGAGCCACAATCACCTCACTCTGCACTCCAGCCTGGAGAACAGAGCGAGACCCTGTCTTTAAACAACAACAACAAAAACAGCTGCACAGTATTCATTTTATGGATCTACCATAATTTATTTAACCAGTCATATACTGATTGACATCTTTTATCAAATATTTTCTAAAACATCAATGTTAAACAACATGCTTTTCTGCACTTTGCCTATTTGTAGATTCTTACCTATTGAATGGCTGAGTAAATCATTTCCAAATTGCCCTCCAAAAAATTATGATTTTATACTTCCACTAACACGCTTCTGCTTCCACACAATCCTATTTTCAGTCTTTGTCGTCTTTGCCCAAAAAAAAAAAAAAAAAAAAAAAAAAGCCCTCATTACTGTTTTAATTTCCACTTTGAAGTTAGTGAGATAGTGGTCCCTTGCTATAGATTTCTGCCACTTGTATTTCTTTCCTTCTGATTTTCTTGTCCAGGTACTCCGATCATTTTTCTCTTGAAATTTTTCTTTTTAAAAACTTCTTATTATTTGAGATAAAAGTCCCACACTGTGACCCAGGCTGGGAATGTATCGTGTGCAATCACGATACACCGCAGCCTTGACCTCCCGGGCTCAAGCAATCATCCCACTTCAGCCTCCTGGGTAACTGGGACTACAGGTGCGCACCACTGCCCAGCTAATTTTTGAATTTTTTGCAGAAGCAAGGTCTTGCTATGTTGCCCTTAAACTTCTGGCCTCAAGTGATCCTTCTACCTCAACCTCCTAAAGTGCTTGTTTACAGGCATGAGCCACTGTACCCGGTCAGGTTTCATAATTTTCTAATTGATCATTAAACAAATATTTTCTTAAATTTATTTGGCTTCTGATACTTTTTTTGGTTTGGTTGAATTTTGCAGGCCATACAGATTTTAAATTTTATAGAGTTAAAAGTATTAATATTTTCCTTTCTGGCTTCTGGATGACATGAAACATTTAGAAGAGTTTTTGTCATTCTAAGATTATAAATAAATTGAACAATGCTTTCTTTCAGTACTTTGCAATGTAATTTTTTTTTTCCTTTTTCCTTTTTTTTTTTTTTTTTTGAGACAGAGTGTGCTCTGTCGCCCAAGCTGGAGTGTAGTGGCACAATCTCGGCTCACCACAACCTCCGCCTCCCAGGTTCAAGAGATTCTCGTGCCTCAGCCTCCCAAGTGGCTGGGACTACAGGCGCCCAACACACCCAGCTAATTCGTGATGTAATATTTTAACATTTAAATTTTAGTCCATTTGGAAATTATTGTGGTGCTCAAAATGGGCTTCATTCCGTTTTTTTTTTCCCTTCTTTTTCGAGGCATAGTCTCGCTCTGTTACCCAGGCTGGAGTGCAGTGGCGCAATCTCGGCTGGCTGCAACCTCTGCCTCCCGGGTTCAAGTGATTCTCCCGCCTCAGCCTCCCCAGTAGCTGGGATTACAGGCGCGCGCGATAGTAGAGACGGTCTTTCACCAGGTTGGCCAGGAGTCTGGAACTCCTGACCTCAAGTGATCCACTCGCTTTGGCCTCCCAAAGTGCTGGGATTACAGGTGTGAGACACCTCGCTCGACTGGTTCAATTTTCTAAATTACTAAAAAAGCTGCCTGACCCCAATTCACCTTTCTAATGCTGATTTGAAATTCAGTACCACCTTCCCTATATAATAAATCCCTATATATAACTGGCTCTTATTCTGAGTTCTAATATATTCTATCTGCCTGTAAGCTCCTGCTGAGTTCCAAACTTTCTTTTTTAAAAATTTATTTATTTTTTTTTCAGAGATAGAGTTTCCCTTTGATGCCCATGCTGGTCTCTGACTCCTGGGCTCAAGGGATCCTCCCGCCTCAGTCTACCGAGTAGCCAGGACTACGGGCCCACACTGCTGCACCCATCTTCTAAGTAGTTTAATTGCTATACCTTTATGTTATAATATCTAGTGGCTCTGGAGAGCTAATTTCCCTTATTACCATTAATTTTAGAATTTTCCTGGCTACTTTCACATATTTCTTCTTCTTTAAGCACTTTAACATCATTTTGTCCAGTTGAAAAACTGCCCCCTCCATGATCCCACTAATGTGACACATCTATTTTTTTTGTTCGGTTAGTTCAGCCCCTGGTGAGAGTAGCAGGTCTGCGTTCCTGCACTGTCAGACTTAGCTAGAAATGCATTTCCTTAATAATACTATAAAGCCTTTAAAACTGTAAAAATAACGAATATTTGGGTAACGCTGCACAACCATTCTCTCGCTTTCTCTTCAATAACATTACCAGTCAAATCAGTATTTCCCACACGAATACCGAGGGATCGCAGCCACGACAGAAGAGAGATTAAGACTTTACGATTCCTCTTCCGATGCTCTTTCATAGTCAGCGGAACGACTAAAAAAGCCGCATCACCCGAGGCCCTGCAGATGGGCGCCCAGCCAGAGCGCCAGGACCCCGGGCTACGTCCGCGCCCACAGTTTACTTCACCCCGGTGGACCCTGGATGTTCTATGACTGGCCCAGCGGCCTCGAAGAGTGTGTCGAGGCCCTCGCCAGCTCCCAGGCCGCCCCACCGCCCCAGCCGGCCCACCACTGTTGGAGCCCTTTACCTGACGCCCAGCGACCACCGGTCACCTGACGCCGCCCAGCATCCCGCGGCCAGGTATCCAAGGCCGCTTAGTAACCGGGGAGGAGCCGCGTTGCGCCGGGAGGCGTGGCCCAGGACGGAGCGCTAGCTCCGGCCGACGTGATGACGACAGCATGGAAGGCGCCTCTCCGTCGCAGACGCCAGGGGTGTTGGGTAGGGAGGCTGGCTGGTGTGGGACTGTACCATTTGGTGCACGAGGGGCAAAGCCAAAAACAAGGAGAATTAACTTTTCACGAAAAATAAACCCATTTAATTTTGTTATTTAATATTAATTACGACTAAAGACTAATAACAACGGTAGGACCCAAGTGCCCAAACTTCGCTCCACCCACAGGGAGGAGAATAGTGAAGGCTTCCAGCGAGGGAGTTGGAGAATGCCCCAGCTTCGATTCCCAAGGCGCAGGCGCAGAGCGGAGCCAGGCGAGGGCGGGGCCGGGCGGAGGGCTGGGCCGGACTATTAGGAACTACTTACCGGAAAAGGTTGAGCTGTTTTAGTGTTGAGAATGATAACACCGGGTAGTTCTGCTTTATGAACTCCGCATCTTCGCTCGCCGTGGTGCTAGGCATGAGCGCCGGCGGTGAGCCCGCAGCCCTTTGGGCGGGGAGTTAGAACTTGAACAGATTGTACAAAAATGTGAAAACCATGAACTGTATTAGGGAGTCTGACGACTAAGCTCGTCAAAAAGGCGCCCCTGTTGAGCAGAGTTTTGAAGAAAGAGTGGTATTTATTAAGGCAAAGGCTGGGGAAGGGCGTTCCGGGCAGAAAGAACTGCTTGTGCAAAGAGCATCACCAAAACAGGTTGCCCTGCCATCGCCATTAAGGTGGGAAACCAGAAGCCTGCAACTACCAGCAGGCCACCCGACTACCCAGGAAAGCGCTCTGTGCCTGCCTTTAGAGGTGTGTGGATTTGTGAACAACGCTGCAGCAGCCTGGAAGACCTAAACTGAAGATTGCAGAGAGCTCTGACAGTTTTTATTTACATTTATGTTTGTCTTCGAGTTTAGGATATTAAAACACACAACTCTTGTTGCTTTTCACAGTTTCTGTCACTGGAAATTTTAAAAGTGGAGACGGGCCGGACGCAGCGGCTCTCTCCTGTAATCCCAGCACTTTGGGAGGCCGAGGCAGGTGGATCTCTTGATCCCAGCAGTTCGAGACCAGCCTGGGCAACATGGCGAAACCCGGTATCTACTAAATAGACAAAAAATTAGCTGGGCGTGGTGGCGCGCGCCTGTAGTCCCAGCTGATTGGGAGACTGAGGTGGGAGGATTGATTGATCCTAGGAGGCTGAGGCTGCAGTGAGCCGGCATGGTGCCACCGCACTCTAGCCTAGGCAACACAGTGAATCCTTGTCTCAAAAAAAGAAAAAAAAAAAGTGGAGAAGGGGTGATATGTGAATTCTCTGTGTCAGATGAAGTGGCTCATGCCTGTAATCCTAGCACTTTGGGAGGCTAAATTGGGAGGACTGCTTGAGGCCAGGAGTTTGAGACCTGGGTAACAGTAACACCTTTTCTCTCCAATAATAATAGTAATAAGGAAGGAGACCACTACTGCTGCTGCCCTCCTCCCCTCACCTTGCCTAGTTCACAAGACAGGAGGAAAGAGAGGAAGAAACAAAAGTAAGATAAATAGCCAGACAACCTTGGCACTACCATCTGGCCCTAGGAGTTAAACAAAGTAATAATAACATCAACCCCTGACCTAAACTACTTATCTGTAAATTTCAGACACTGTAGGAAAAAAGCATTGTAAAACTTTCTGTTCTGTTAGCTGATGCATGTAGCCCCCCAGTCACATTTCCCACGCTTGCTTGATTTATCACGACCCTTTTCACGTGGACCCCTTAAAGCTGTAAGCCTTTAAAAAGGCCAGGTATTTCTTTTTTTTTTTTTTTTGAGACGGAGTCTTGCTCTGTCACCCAGGCTGGAGTGCAGTGGCCGGATCTCAGCTCACTGCAAGCTCCTCCTCTCGGGTTCACGCCATTCTCCTGCCTCAGCCTCCCGAGTAGCTGGGACTACAGGCACCCGCCACTTCGCCCGGCTAGTTTTTTGTATTTTTTAGTAGAGATGGGGTTTCACCGTGTTAGCGAGGATGGTCTCGATCTCCTGACCTCGTGATCCGCCCGTCTCGGCCTCCCAAAGTGCTGGGATTACAGGCTTGAGCCACCGCGCCCGGCCTAAGGCCAGGTATTTCTTTCTCGGAGAGCTCGGCTCTTAAGACGCGAGTCTGCCGACGCTCCCGGCCGAATAAAAAACCTCTTCCTTCTTTATTTATTTATTTATTTATTTTTTAAATTTTTATTTATTTATTTTTTTAAGATGGAGTCTCGCTCTGTCGCCCAGGCTGGAGTGCAGTGGCGCCATCTCCACTCACTGCAAGCTCCGCCTCCCGGATTCACGCCATTCTCCTACCTCAGCCTCCCGTGTAGCTGGGACTACAGGCGCCCGCCACCGCGCCCGGCTGATTTTGCATTTTTAGTAGAGACGGGGTTTCACTGTGTTAGTCAGGATGGTCTCCATCTCCTGACCTCGTGATCCGCCCGTCTCGGCCTCCCAAAGTGCTGGGATTACAGGCGTGAGCCACCGCGCCCCGCGGTCTTCCTTTTTTAATCCGGTGTCTGAGGAGTTTTGTCTGTGGCTCATCCTGCTACAGTAATAATAAATAAAAAAAGAAAATTAGCCAGGCATGGTGGCAACCACATGTAGTCTTAGCTACTTGGGAGGCTGAGGTGGGAAGATCGCTGGAGCCCAGGAGTTCAGGCTGCGGTGAGCCATGATCGCTGCACTGCACCCCAGCCTAGGCAACAGAGTGAGAGGCTGTCTCTTTAGAAAAAAAAAAAAAAAAAAAGAGAGTTCTGTTCTTAGGGATGCTGTATTTTGGTGCAAAATTGGGTGAATACAGTTTGCAGTTAGGGTAATAATGGAAATGAAGTATTCTCACTGAAAAGAGAGTAGGCCATCCCATTTGAAGGCTGGGACAAATCTTGGGATCTTTCTGCCTGATATGCAGTCTGTGTTTGCTACAGCACCTGCCCAGAGCATTTCTCCCACTGTTAGAGATTGTAGAAAGACTAAGAGTTTTGGCCAGGCGCAGCGGCTCACACCTGTAATCCCAGCATTTTGGGAGGCCAAGGCGGGTGGATCACTTGAGGTCAAGAGTTTGAGACCAGCCTGGCCAACATGGTGAAACCCCATCTCTACCAAAAAAAAAAAAAAATTAGCCAGGTGTGGTGGTGGGCGCCTGTAATCCCAGCTTCCCAGCTGCTTGGGAGACTGAGGCAGGAGAATCACTTGAACCCAGGAGGCAGAGGTTGCAGTGAGCTGAGATAGCACCATTGCACTCTAGCCTGGGCAACAAGAGTGTAACTCCGTCCCTGCTCCCCCGCCAAAAAAAAAGGCAAGAGTAAGACTTTTAGAATCAGTAGTGACTGTCACCAAGTTCAGTTCCTTGCTGTGACTTGTACCAGCTGGGTGACCTTGGGCAGTTTTCATAATTTCTGAGCAAATGTATCCTATCTGTGAAGTCAATATATTTTTTTGTTGTTGTTGTTGCCGAGACAGAGTCTTGCTCTGCTGCCCAGGCCGGAGTGCAATGGCATGATCTCAGCTCACTGCAACCTCCGCTTCCTGGGTTCAAGCATTTCTCCTGCCTTAGCGTCCCAGGTAGCTGGGATTACAGGTGCCCACCACCATGCCTGGCTGATTTTTGTATTCTTAGTAGAGACAGGGTTTCACCATTTTGGCTAGGCTGGTCTTGAACTCTTGACCTCGTGAATCGCCCACCTTGGCCTCCCAGAGTGCTGGGATTACAGGCGTGAGCCACCGCGCCTGGCCTGAAGTTACTAATTTCTAAATGCTGGCTTATAGTGAGGATCGTAGATAATGCATATACAACTTGGAATGTGCTCCATAAACATAGGTTGTAGCATGTTCCATTCAACAGTATAGTTTTTCTTCGTGTTTATTTTTTATCCTGATGAAAATAATTGTGCTTTTACAATCTCAGAACAGATAGAACCATTATGTGTTTCACCGTCCATAGCTAATTGCATGCTTCTGACACTACTGTTACGTTTCTGATCATTATACTCTTGTCTTTTGCTTTGGGAAGTTAGGGGGATTTTGACCTCTCCCTCATCTTGTCCCACATCTGTCAATTAACCGGCACTATCAAGATGGAAATCAGTATGTTTCTTTCAGTGTTCTTAGCACATGTGAAAGCTTAACATGAGCTCTTCCTGACCCAGTTTTGATCTCTAATAGCTCAGTGTCATTTGTGTTTTTTCTGTGGTCTCCCAGACTTGTCCCCCATGATTCCTGGGGTAGGGGGCTGGGTGGTCAAGACTTGAGGAAGAGAAAGAGTGGGATTGAATTAAGAGGAAAAGGCAATAAAATCACCAGCACACACTGATCCAAGAAAGTTCCTTCCCTTGTCTCCTAACCAAAAAGCTAATAAGGCCACTCAGGAGTATGAACCACACATTTGTAAAAAACAAACATCTTTTCTTATTTATTTATTCATTCATTTATTTATTTATTAATAAGACAGAGTCACACTCTGTCGCCCAGGTTGGAGTGCAGTGGCACGATCTCGGCTCACTGCAACCTCCGCCTCCCAGGTTCAAGTGATTCTTGTGTCTCCGCCTCCCGAGGAGCTGGGACTACCGGCATGTGCCACCACGCTCAGCTAATTTTTTGTATTTTTAGTAGAGACGGGGTTTCACCATATGGGCCAGGCTGGTCTACAAACTCCTGACCTCGGCCTCCCAAAGTGCTGGTATTATAGGCGTGAGCCACCGTGCCCAGCCAAAACAAACCACTTTTCCACTGAAGGAAGCACAGTCCATGCCACAAGTGTTCTGAATTTATGAGGTGTTACAGCTCACGTTCTGTCTGATCAGAATTACCTTTAGAAATGACTAATCTTGGCCGGGCGCGGTGGCTCAAGCCTGTAATCCCAGCACTTTGGGAGGCCGAGACGGGCGGATCACAAGGTCAGGAGATCGAGACCATCCTGGCTAACACGGTGAAACCCCGTCTCTACTAAAAAAATACAAAAAAAAAACTAGCCGGGCGAGGTGGCGGGCGCCTGTAGTCCCGGCTACTCGGGAGGCTGAGGCAGGAGAATGACGGGAACCCGGGAGGCGGAGCTTGCAGTGAGCTGAGATCCGGCCACAGCACTCCAGCCTGGGTGACAGAGCGAGACTCCGTCTCAAAAAAATAAAAATAAAAATAAAAGAAATGACTAATCTTGGCCAGACGCGGTGGCTCATGCCTATAATCCCAGCACTTTGGGAGGCCAAGGTGGGCGGATCATTTGAGGTCGGGAGTTCGAGACCAGCCTGACCAACATGGAGAAACCCTGTCTCTACTAAAAATACAAAATCAGCCAGGTGTGGTGGCGCATGCCTGTAAACCCAGCTACTCAGGAGGCTGAGGCAGGAGAATTGCTTGAACTTAGGAGGCGGAGGCTGCAGTGAGTCGAGATTGTGCCACTGCACTCCAGCCTGGGCAACAAGAGCGAAACTCGGTCTCAAAAAAAAAAAAAAAGAAAAGAAAAAGAAAAGGAAATGACTAATATTGAACATATGGAGCTCCATGGTGGTGAGGAAGTTCTAGGCATCAGTTCTGCAGCAGCCTCCAGCTCTGACCAGCTCTGAGCTCCCCTATGTGCAGTGGAGCATGGCACGAACCTGGCAGCCAGCCTCAGACCAGGAGCGGCATCCCGTTCAATGTCTCCTCTTCAAGACCCCATTTCTCACACGTGGCTTGTTCCAGCCAACTTTTGACTTAGCTCCTCACTAGAGATTTTGGCAGTCATTCTGCCTGGACCTAGTAGCCAGAGCGAGAAGCAGACCCACAAAAGTTCAATGTGAGAGCCCTGGAGCCAGCTTGTAGGGCTCCAAGTCCCAGCTCCGGCCTTTATTAGTTATGTGACCTTCAGGCAAGGAACAACTTATCTGACTCTGCATCTTCACTGGTAAAAAGGGGATAGTAATAATTCCTACCTCAGGGTTGTTTGGATGGAAAATTTGTAATAGACATGGAAGAGTCTAGCACAGCAACTAGCCCAGCATAGGCAGGCAATCTAAAGCTAACTTTGGCTAATTAAGCAAAAAAGGACTGTGTTAAAAAGGATCAGAAGTTCTCAGATCATTTGGAAAGCTAGATAAGACTTGAGGCTTGGGCAGGTGCAGTGGCTCATGCCTGTAATCCCAGCACTTTGGGAGGCTGAGGTGGGAGGATCACTTGAGGTCAGGAGTTCGAGAACAGCCTGGCCAAAATAGCGAAACCCTGTCTCTGCTAAGAATACAAACAATAATTAGCCGGGTGTGATGGCGCGTGCCTATAGTTCCACCTACTAGGGAGGCTGAGGCAGGAGAATCACTTGAACCCGGGAGGCGGAGGTTGCAGTGAGCTGAGATAGCACCACTATACTCCAGCCTGGGCAACAAAGCAAGACTGTCCGAAAAAAGAAAAGACTTGAGGCTTCCAGGAATGACATTGCAGGGCTGGTCTGATGGAGTTGTTGCCATTGAGCACCAACTGCTACAGTTTGCATCCTTGCCACTTCTACACCAGGAACTCAATTTTGTGGATACTGCTGCCACAGTTACCACATAAAAGAGCACTCCTGATTCCTTTCCTGAGTCCAAGTGTGGCATGGGTGCATCCCTGGTCCCCATGCCTGGCCCTGGCTAAGGGGAGGCTGGGAAAGTCGGTGTCTAGCATTTTCAGCTAAAAATACAAAATTAGCCAGGCGTGGTGGTGCATGCCTGTAATCCCAGCTACTCAGGAGGCTGAGGCAGGAGAATTGCTGGAACCTAAGTGGAGGTAGTTATTGCCCCCCATTAAGTCTCATAAAACAGGGGATTCCCTGGAGACAAGAAGGGTGGTTCAGATACCAGGCACCCAGACCCAATAACAAATGTCCAATATTACCCGCAACAAAGACAGATATCATCAACATAGAACAATTAGAGATATTGATACCCGATAAGCTTGTTACATCTCTGTCATTTTACACATTGAGATCAAAATCCAAACACCAGGAGGCCCTCTGGTAAAGCGTGCTGGCTGCCTACCCAACATTCTCCCCTTCTCCCTTAGTGTCAGAACCCCTTTGTTATAAGGGATAGTCACGTACCCAGCAAATAAGCCACATCTCCCAGCCTCCATTCCAGGTAGGGGTGGGTGGTTAGTGAGATGGAAGCAGAGGGAAAGCTCTTTAAAAGCACCCTTTGCTCTTCTCCCCCTTTCCTCTGTTTTCCTTTCCCCAAACACAAAATTGGCAGCTAGAGCTCCAGTAACCATCTTGTAGCAAACCCAACATTGGAAGCCATTTGTCAAGGTTGGCAGGGCAGAAATACAGCCTCTGAGTAGCTGATGACCTGTCCTGCCAGCCCTGGACTCCGTAACGTTATTTTTCTTTTATGTGGTGGAAAAAATAAACCTGCTTCTCATTTAAGCCATTGTTACTTTGAGTCGCTCTTCCTAGCAGCTGAAGGTAATTCCTTACTAATACCAGCCGGCCTCAGTAGTTTCACAGGTGCTTCTCTTCTAGCAATCCAGGATGTCATCATCCTCTGGCGCGTAAGAAAATCCCAGAAATGCACTTGAGGCCCCAGAGCTGCTGGCCACAGTGTCAGGGGTACAGCCAATGGACTTGGACACAGCTTCCTGGGTGAACTCTGGGTCAAAATGCTTCAAGTCAGCAGGTCCTGCCTGTCAATGAAAGCCAACGATGAGAAGAAAACACCGGGGTCAGAGCTGCCAAAGGAGCCCAAATCCTCAGGGATGTCAGGCCTCTGTGAGTGCCCCATGCTTCCTAGTCATCCATACTTGACTGTCACTTTCCTGTGCATTTACAGTGATCATTTTATCCTCTCACCTCCTGGTATTCTGCCTCTACACCAATCCTTAGACGAGTTAGTTAATCAATATATACTTACTGAATGCCTACCAGGTACTGTTCATGGCGCTGGGAACACAGGAGAACAAGGCAAAGTGAGCCCCTGTATTCATGGAGCTTACACTGTGTAGGGGGTAGGAGGATTGATAATAAGCATGTGTACAAATAGATAACTTAGGATGGTGACAGGTCCTGTGAAGAAGATAAAATAGGATAGTATGGTGGAGATTGGGGCTGCTTTAGCTATTTTGGAGGAAGACCTGTGAGGGAGATTACAAAAATGATCACAAATTCTCCATTTCCCATCTAGAGGTGGAGTCTATTTCTCCATTCCTTTAATGTAAGTTAGCCACATGACTTCGTTAGGCCAATGGGACATTACCAAATATGACACAAGCAGAGGCTTGAAAAATGTACATCAGAAGTTGCTCTCTTGCTGTACTTCTAACCCTGAGGCCACCATGTGAACAGCCCCAGACTAGCCTGCTGGAGCATGAGAGGCTTCGTGAAGAACTCAGTTGCCCTGGTTGCCTGCCAACTCCCAGGCATGGGAGTGAGGCAATTCTAGATCAACAACTGCCAACTGTCCCGCTAGCTGACCACAGACGTGAGAGAGCTCCACAGAGACCAGCTGGCCTGGCTCAGACTGAAAAAAAAAAACACATAGAATCCGAACAAAATAATTTTTTTTTAAGAGACAAGGTCTTTTTTGCCGTGTCACCCAGGCTGGACTGCACTGGCATGATCACAGCTCACTACAGCTTCGACATCCCACCTCGGCCTCCTGCTGGGACTACAGGCATGCAGCACCACACCTGGCTAATTTTCTATTTTTCTATAAAGATGGGGTCTCACCATGTTGCCCAGGCTGGTCTTGAACTCCTGGCCTCAAGCAATGGTAATGGCTCGGCCTCACAAAGTGCTGGGGTTACAGATATGAGCTACCATGCCTGGCCAAAAGATTGTTGTTTTAAACCACCTAGCTCTGGAGTTGCTTGTTATGCACCAAGAGCTAACCAATACAGTCTCTCCGAGGAGGAGGCCTCAGTTTTATAAAGTAAGCAGCCGAGGAAGGGGAAGGGCTTGCAAATCTTCTTTAGTGTGCAAGTTGGGCTATGGAGCCAAACAGATCAGTTTCCAGCTTCTCAATAAGGCTACAAGACAAGGTAGTCCCAGCCCAGCACTCAGAGTTCCAAGACCAGAATGTGTATCCTGGCCCTTATTAGTTGTGTGACCCTAGAAGAAAATGATACTAAAGAAACTTACTGAAGACCTCACAAATGGTAGGTGGCAAAACCAGGAATCCAGCTTTGGAGTGTCTCATTCTAAAGTCCATGCATCTGTGCCTGGCATTCCATGTATGATTCTCTCTCCAGGGTATCAGTTTGACATTGTCTTTACTGTCTTTTTAAAATTCCAAGGAAAAGAAGCTTTTCTGGTGCCTGGCCTGAGTGTATCCTATCTGATCCAGTGCCCAAAGACAAGTTCATGAATAGGTAATTCACGAAAGGAGAAATGTAAATGGTGAATTAACATTGGCAGTGTTTCGTATGCAGGCTGTTTCGATGGAAGGGGCTTGGCACCACGCTTTACAGGTAGACCACACAGCCTCAAATGCCCACCTCCAATAGGGCTCCTTTCATTCACACTGCTACTACCAATTAACATTGCAAAACCAGCACTTTGGGAGGCCAAGGCGGGAGGATCACTTGAGGTCAGGAGTTCGAGACCAGCCTGGCCAACATGGTGAAACTCTGTTTCTACTGAAAATACAACAACAAAAAAATTAGCCAAGCGTGGTGCTAAACGCCTGTAGTCCCAGGTACTCGGAAGGCTAGGGCACGAGAATTGCTTGAACTTGCAGAGCTAGAGGTTGCAGTGAGCTGAGATCGTGCCACTGCACTTCAGCCTGGGCAACAGAGCAAGACTCCATCTCAAAAATATAAAAAATAAAAGCCAGGCACGGTGGCTCATGCCTGTAATCCCAGCACTTTGGGAGGCTATGGTGGTCAGATCACTTGAGGTCAGGAGTTCAAGACCAGCCTGGCCAACGTGGCAAAACACCATCTCTACTAAAAATACAAAAATTAGCCAGGTGTGGTGGCACATGCCTGTAGTCCGAGTCACTCAGGAAGCTGAGGCAGGAGAACTGCTTGAACCAAGGAGACAGAGGTTGCCATAAACCGAGATTGCGCCACTGCACTCCAGCCTGGGCAACAAAGTGAGACTCCATCTCAATAAAATAAAATAAAAATGAAAATGAAAATAAAAACTGGCCAGGTGTGGTGGCTCACACCTGTTATTCCATCACTTTGGGAAGTTGAGGGGGTGGATCAGTTGAGCCCAGGAGTTCAAGATCAGCCTGGGCTACATAGAAAACCCTCATATGTACAAAAAATACAAATTAGCTAGGGGTAGTGGCACCCACCTCCCAACTACTCGGGAGGTTGAGATAGGAGGATGGCTTGAGCCCAGGAGGTGGAGGTTGCAATAGGCAGAGATCATGCCACTGCACACCAGCCTGGGTGATAGAGTGAGACCCTATCTCAAAAAATAAATAAATTTAAAAAACTAACCATCTTTACTATAAGACAGAGAAATATAAATTAAAACAATTAAGAGATGCTGTTTTTTACTTACCAAATTTGCAAACTTAAAAACAATAACAACACATGCTTCAGAGTGCAAGTAAGATGAGAACTCTCCAGCAGGTGCCGCTGGTAGGCAGTAGATGGTTCTCCCTTCCACACAGTGAAAAGGCCTAAAAATGGCCGGGTGTGGTGGCTCACGCCTGTAATCCCGGCACTTTGGGAGGCCAATGCAGGTGGATCACTTGGGGCCAGAAGTTCGAGACCAGCCTGGCCGATATGGTGAAACCCCGTTTCTACTAAAAATACAAAAATTAGCCAGGCGTGGTGGCACATGCCTACAATCACAGCTACTCGGGAGGCTGAGACATGAGAATTGCTTGAACCTGAGATCATGCCACTGCACTCCAACCTGGGCAACAGAGCAAGACTCTGTCTCAAGGAGAAAAAAAAAAAGAGAGAGAATCTGAAAATGTGAGCATTGGGAACCCCCATCTGGAATCCATCTTAAGGAAATAGCCAGAATTCTGGACAAAGACATATACTTAAAGCTGTTCATCAGGACATCATTATAAAGAAAAAACATAGTAACAACCAGAAGATTGCCATTAGGAACATGGGTGAGTAAATTATGTTACCAACATAGGATTGAAATATTATGCAGCCACTAAAAATTGTACTTATAAATTTTTTATGACATGAGGAAATTATAACAACATAGTTTTTAGCCAAAAAAGGAGGAAGATATATAGATGAATAGATACACACACATACACATATAGATATTATAAAGTAGGACCTAATTAGGTTAGAAAAAAAAAAACCCAGGCTGGGCACGGTGGTTCACGCCTGTAGTCCCAGCACTTTGGGAGGCTGAGGTGGGCGGATCACGAGGTCAGGAGATTGAGACCATCCTGGCTAACACGGTGAAAACCCATCTCTACTAAAAATACAAAAACAAAATTAGCCGGACATGGTGGTAGGTACCTGTAGTCCCAGCTACTCGGGAGGCTGTGGCAGGAGAATGGCATGAACCTGGGAGGCGGAGCTTGCAGTGAGCTGAGGTGGCGCCACTGCACTCCAGCCTGGGCAACAGAGTGAGACTCCATCTCAAGAAAAAACAAAACAAAACAAAAAAACACATAGAAAAGTGACTGGAAGGAAATATGCCAGTGGTTTCCCTTAAGTAGTGAGATAATAAGCATTTCCCCACCGCTACTTTAAACTTTTCTGTTTTACATACATTCCTCTTTTTTTTTTGAGACAAAGTCTCCCTCTGTTGCCGAGGCTGGAGTGCAATGGCATGATCTTGGCTCACTGTGACCCCTGCCTCCCGGGTTCAAGCTATTCTCCCACCTCAGCCTCCCGAGTAGCTGGGATTACAGGTGTGCACCACCACTTCTGGCTAATTTTTGTATTTCTAGTAGAGATGGGGTTTCACCATGTTGGCTACACTGGTTAGTTCTTCCTTCCACACAGTGAAAAGGTGGTACGAATCAAGAACCTAAAAATGGCCGGGCTGACCTCAGTGATCTGCCCTTAAGTGATCTGCCCACCTCAGTCTCCCGAAGTGCTGAGATTTACAGTGGTGAGCCACCGCGCCTGGCCAGTGTTTTACATACTTTTTGTAAGAATATATGTCATTTTTATTATCAGGAAAAAGTCTATAAATAGAAAAAGATAAAATATTTTTAAAGGGCTTGGCCCTATGTGGGTGTGCTACGTGACACACAAACTGTAAAAGGCTCTGAAGTCAGAGGTATTTATTGGTGCTAAAGGTAAAGGAGCAGCAACATGGCTCTTTATCCAAGAGCTGCACCTGTGGTCAGGACCAGTTCTACCTCTAACTGACTGTGTAGCCTAGGACAAATGCCTGAGCTTCTTGGACCCCCAGTTTTTCCATCTGGATAAGGAGAGTTGGTACACATAGCAAACTCCCCCAGCCCCGGAAATCCAGAATCTAGAATGCTGTGACCTCTTACCACATTTGGGTTGAAGGGTGGAGTTAGCCTCTTGTGGTACAGGTCATCCCAGTTTATAGGGCTGAAGAATACATGGTTCTTAATCTCCAGCTGCAGGAAGTGCAGAAAAAAGGTGCTAGTTAGAAGTAGCCCTCCCCATGGGTGTTCTCACCTCACTCCCACATCCTCCAGAGCTCCACCAGCAACTGGCTGTCAACTGGAAATTAACTTGCAGTTCTGGCCGGTTTCCTGGGACAAGAGAGTTTTGTAGCCAACCCTCTCCCATCATCCAGAATCCAAACCCTTCTCCCCACTACAGCATCTGTTTATTCCAAAACTATTTACTGAGCATCTTCTCTGGGCACCGACCCCTTGCTAGGCTTTGGGGGTGTCAGTGAATAAGACAGCAGAATCTGCTCTAGGGGTGGGGAAGTACCAGCGGGAGCTTGGGGACCCCTCCCCTCACTCTGCTTCAGTACATCTTGAGTTTTCCAGTATGCAAAGAAGAGAAATAGACTAAATCAACTCACTAGGGAAGGCTTGAAAAATAAAGCCCCCAAGAAGACCTTCGGATTCCCAGACAACCAGATTTTAGGACTCAGCCCTGGTCATGATTCACCACCTTTCCTAATCAAAATCAACATTGGCACCAACTTCTTTCCATCACATCCTCTGTCTGTGTTTCTCAAATAATCATTCTCCGCCTCCCTATATCAGGAACCCCAGTGGGCTGGTTAACAACTCAGATCCAAAATATCTCCATAAGAGGCTGGGTGCGGTGGCTCATGCCTGTAGTCCCAGCACTTTGGGAGGCCAAGGCGGGTGGATCACCTGAGGTCAGGAGTTCATGACCAACCTGGCCAACATGGTGAAACCCCATCTCTACAAAAATAGAAAAATTAGCCAGGCGTAGTGGTGTGTGCCTATAATCCTAGCTACCTGGGAGGCTGAGGCAGGAGAATCACTTGAACCCAGGAGGCAGAGGTTGCAGTGAGCCGAGATCATGCCACTGCACTCCAGTCTGGGCGACAGAGCAAGACTCTGCCACAAAATAAAAATAAATAAAGCCTCCAAAAGAATACCCGAGAAATTGGTAACACTGGTTGCCTCTGAATTGAGGAACTAGGTGGCTGGAAGGACTTTTTCTGGATACTCTTTTGTACCCTTTGAATTTTGATCTATGTGAATGTATAACTTATTTATTTATTTTTTTTTTGAGACGGAGTCTCGCTCTATCGCCCAGGCTGGAGTGCCGTGGCCGGATCTCAGCTCACTGCAAGCTCCGCCTCCCGGGTTCACGCCATTCTCCTGCCTCAGCCTCCCGAGTAGCTGGGACTACAGGCGCCTGCCACCTCGCCCGGCTAGTTTTTTTGTATTTTTTTTAGGAGAGACGGGGTTTCACCGTGTTAGCCAGGATGGTCTCGATCTCCTGACCTCGTGATCCGCCCGTCTCGGCCTCCCAAAGTGCTGGGATTACAGGCTTGAGCCACCGCGCCCGGCCTGTATAACTTATTTTAAGAGTCATACTTTTTTTTTTTAAGATGCAAATTTTTGCTTGGAACAGGAGACTTATCTTCATGGAAACCCCTGTTCTTTAAGCTGGCCAGGAGTAGGCAGCAGATGCCCTAAATGTTGTTATAATTTACAGTAACTGAAATGTAAAGCTTTTGGTACAAACACTTAAAAAGCACTTACTGTGCGCCAGACACTGCTGAGAGCACTTTGCATACATTAATACAAATCAATTTGATCTTCAAAACAGCTATGTTAGGTGTTACAATGGGGAAACTGCGGCTCACAGAGAGAAATTAAGCAACACATCCGAGGTCCTGTAACCGGTAAGTGGTGAAGGAGGGATCTGAACCCAAGTAGTCTGCCTCATAGTCCATTCTTTTTTTTTTTTGTGAGATAGAGTCTCACTCTGTTGCTGAGGCTGGAGTGCAGTGGCACCCATCTCAGCTCACTGCAACCTCCACCCACCCCCAGGTTCAAGCAATTCTCGTGTCTCAGCCTCCTGAGTAGCTGGGATTACAGGCGCCCACCACCACGCCAGGCTAATTTTTGTACTTTTAGTAGAGACCGGGTTTCACCATGTTGGCCAGGCTGGACTCGAACTCCTGACCTCAGGTGATCCGCCCGTCTTGGCCTCCCAAAGTGGTGGGATTACAGGTGTGAGCCACTGCACCTGGCCTAGTCCATTCATCTTAACCACTGTGTTAGAAAAGAAAGCAAACTCCTGGTGAGAAAAGTATTGTGGCCTTCTTTTTGTAAATCCAAATTATCTTGTGTTAAATTTAAAAAGTAGGATTATTTTTAAAGTGCCACTTTAATGAATGAATACAATGAATTTGCTAAGAATGGACTATGAATCATTTATCCCTATATCCCATTTGCCCAGCCTGGGGTCTGGCAAGGAAGAAGTGCTCAGATATTTGTAAAAAGCAAATGCTGGCTGGGCACAGTGGCTCATGCCTGTAATCCCAGCACTTTGGGAGGCTGAGGCGGGCAGATCACTTGAGGTCAGGTGTTCGAGACCAGCCTAGCCAACATGGTGAAACCTCGTCTCTACTAAAAAAAATACAAAAATTAGCCAGGCATGGTGGCGGGTGCCTGTAGTCCCAGCTACTCAGTAGGCTGAGGCGTTAGAATTGCTTGAACCTGGGAGGTGGAAGTTGCAGTGAGTCGAGATCACGCCACTGCACTCCAGCCTGGGCGACAGAGCCAGACTCAGTCTCAAAAAAAAAAAAAAGGCCAGGCATGGTGGCTCACACCTGTAATCCCAGCACTTTGGGAGGCCGAGGCGGGCAGATCATGAGGTCAAAAGATCGAGACCATCTGGCCAACATGGTAAAACCCCATCTCTACTAAAAATACAAAAATGAGCTGGGCGTGGTGGTATGTGCCTATAGTCCCAGCTACTCTGGAGGCTGAGGCAGGAGAATCTCTTGAACTCGGGAGGTGGAGGTTGCAGTGAACTGAGATTGCACCACTGCACTCCAGCGTGGCAACAGAGCGAGACTCCGTCTCAAAAAAAAAAAAAAGCAAATGCAGTCCACTCTCCACAAAGAAGCCAGAGGAATCTTCTATAAACTTAAATCAGGTCATGCCACACCTCTGCTCAAAACACCCTAAAACTTGCCACTCTCCTCCTTGTTCCCATAGCAGGACTTCTGCACATGCTGTGCCCTGTGTCTGGGGAGCCTTTGCCCAGCTGTCTTCATGGCTGCCTCTTTCTCATCCTTCAAGCCTCAGCTTAATTGTCACCCCCTCAGAGAGAACTCCCTGACAATGCCAGTATTAATTTGCTCCCCTCCCATTATTGTTTATCTCAGCTCATTGTTCATTTTCTTCCTGATATTTGTCATATCTTGTGATAATTATATATAATGTTTGGGTTTTTTGCCTACCCCCAACCCCAGACTTTTTGTTTTTGTTTTTGAGATGGATTTCTGCTTGTTGCCCCGGCTGGAGTGCAATGGCATAATCTCAGTTCACTGCAACCTCCGCCTCCTACGTTCAAGTGATTCTCCTGCCTTAGCCTCCCAAGTAGCCAAGATTACAGGTGCCCACCACCACGCCCAGATAATTTTTGGTATGTTTAGTAGAGGTGGGGTTTATAACATGTTGGCCAGGCTGGTCTCAAACTTCTGACTTCAGGTGATTCACCTGCTCTGGTCTCCCAAAGTGCTAGGATTACAGGCATGAACGCTGCACCCGGCCCCCACCCCAAACTTAATAAGGGCAGAGACCGAGTCTATTGAATCCCTAACACCTAGCTCAATACCTGGCACATAGTTGGTGCTTAGTAAATATTGATTGACTAAGAGAACTAGACTAGAGAAAGCAGTCAGTTAGTAGCAGTAGTGAATTTCCAAATGAACAAGTGAGCAGTGTCTGGTTTTAGAGGGCAGCGGGATGCATGTTAATGTGCTTCTGAGCTGCCTCTGCAGGAAGCTGCGAGCCCCTTGGGGGCCAGTGCTCCACTGGTAGGTCACCTACAAAGTCTGCTTTGGAGCCCAGCCGCTGCCTCTGGTCCTTGTGGAGAAGGCTTTGCAGGAGGTCACAGGCGGCCACCGTCCGGCCCCCAGGGATCTGTAGCGGCTGGTGCAGAATGTTCTCATACATCTGGGACACGTCTTGGCTGTAGAAGGGTGGCTGGGGAGAGAGGGAGAGCAACTGGAGGATCACCCATGCAAAAGTGAACACAGGCTCCGGTAGACTTGGAGCAAGGTGGGCGGCTGGGAGGACTCAGCATGACCCCCGTCTTGTGCAATGGCTCGCATGGCAGACTGGAAAGAGACAGGACTCCAGGTTTCCGGCACGATGGAGAGAGTTGCTAGGAAGGCCAGAAGCCTCTTCCCACCAGTGTGAGGCCCATCTCTTTTCATCTAGCTTGCTCACCAACTTTGCATTTGGCAACATTTGCACTTTCACCTTCATCATTTTACCCCAGTCTCATAACTATCCTCCAAGAGAGCTGTAATTTTTCAGATAAGAAAACAAGACTCAGAGCAATTATGCTGCAGTTAGGAAGAGAGCCAGGCCCCAAACCATATCCAGGGTCCCCTTCTCTTTCTTACTATTCTTCCTCCCAAGCCTCTTCCAGCTGTTCCTTCCCCTTAATCCAGAGTCTGTTCCTTCCTAGGAACCAAGCTATGTTGGTGAAACCACCCCCAAAGCAAAGCATGACCTAGGGCAAATCTACACATGCCTCTACCTAAGCAGGCAGCCTAGGACTGGGGCCAGGGGTGGTTCCACAGCCTATCAGGACTGTGATCTCTCTTGGTCTCCATTTCCCTATCAGCAAAATATGAATAATTCCATTTCCTTCTGTCAGTCTCCAAAGGCTATTTTGAGGCACCCAAGGTGAGACAGTGTGTTGTAAACAATAAAGTGCTAAACTAACTTTTTTTTTTTTTTTTTTTTTGAGACAGAGTCTCCCTCTGTCACCCAGACTGGATGTGCGGTGGTGCGATCTCGGTTCACTGCAGCCTCTGCCTCCCAAGTTCAAGTGATTCTTCTGCCTCAGCCTCCCGAGTAACTGGGATTATAGGTGCTCGCCACCATGCCCAGCTAATTTTTGTATTTTTAGTAGAGATGGGGTTTCAGCATGTTAACCAGGCTGGTCTTAAACTCCTGACCTCAGGTGATCCACCTGCCTCAGCCTCCCAAAGTGCTGGGATTATGGGTGTGAGCCACCGCTCCTGGCCTAAACTAACATTATTGGGAAAAAAAATAATTCGCATATCTGCTTTGGCGTTATCTTTTTTAGTCTGGAATAAAGAGATGGCTTGCTCATTTTCCTGGGCAGAGCTTGTGTAGACCACATGAGAGATAGACCCATCGCTAGCCAGATGGCCCTTGTAGATGGCTACCCCCGACTTACCAGGCCGTGCAGCATCTCGTAGAGGACTGCCCCCAAGCACCACCAGTCTACCGCCCGATCATAAGGCTCTTTCCGAAGCACTTCAGGTGCCAAGTACTGTCAGAAGGAAACACACTTATCTGAATGAAATAAGTTGTTAAGCCTCAGTTGCCGCATCTGTAAATAAGGCACTTGGAGGAAGATGACCAAGAGCTGACCTTGCTGTGCGTGTGCTCTGTGGCTGTGCATGTGTTCATTCATCAGTCATTCACCAAAGGCCTGCTTTCTGCAGGGCCCTTTGCCACGGGTTGGGGACGTAGAAGAGGTCAGCCAGGGCTGCTTTGTGCAATTTACATGGTGTGTACCACACAAAAGCATCAGCCAAAAGGGTAAAGGGGGCTGCAGTCATGGCTGTGATCCACTCACCAAGCCACAACACTATTTCAGAGGTATTATCTGTCAACTTTATTTTTGTTTCAAGGGGTGCTTTTTCTAATTAGTCTGCCCGGAGGGGATGCCTTTTTGTATTTATGCTAAGGCATTCAGCGGGCTATCGTGTCCTGGGAATGGAAGGCCCTGGGAGTACGCTCACAGGGCAGTGTGGAGACGAATGTGAGTGTAAGTAAAAGTAAATGTGGTATATCCTTGTGCTGGAAACCCTAGGGTCAGACGAGAGGGTCAGGAAGGAGGGGGTGACCCCTGTGCTATTGATAAATAAATGCACACCATGCCTGTATGTCTTGCCTGAGGAAGAGAACCTGGGAACAAAAAAAAGAGGCTTACTGATTTCTTAGCCTAGTGTCTCTACCACTGAGTCAGGGGCAAGTTCTCACCAACAGGAAAAGCTGCTCTGAGAGACTGTGTGGGTCTAGGAAGGGCAGAGTCACACAGACCTGAGCCCCGGTTGGTGTATGGTCTCAGCCAGGGCATTTAACCTCTCAGAACCTGGTTTTCTCATTGAAAAAATGAAGATGCCAAATCCCTCCTAGACGCTGTTCTAAGATGCTAACATATGTGCTGGCCCTCGAACAATGGGAGCAACCATGGCTACTCTTGCCTGTGCCCTCCAACACTGTGGAAGTGGCTGAGTCATGGTTAGGTGATGTGTTGGGGCCACATGTCTCCTACATGAGCTGGGGTTCCATATCCTTTGCTCCTGTCCCTAGCAACGTTCAAGGAAGGGATGGCTGGACTGCCAGGCTTTGGGGGGCTGGCTTTATCCAGCAAACACCACCCGCCATACACAAACACAGACAATGGCTCCTGCTCAGAGAGGTCATCTGACCATCAGCTACCCTAGAACCAAAGTGAGGAGGCCATTAGATCCAAGACCCAACTTTTCAAGCATATGGAGAAAAAGAGAGCAGCTGAGGTCTTGTCTCATGCCAGGTGGGGAGGAGCCTCCCAGTCTGTAGCCTCGGCCCTCCAACCCTCACCCTGACATCTGTCTAGCCACTGGGGACCCCTTCAGGCCCAAGGTCCAAGGTCTAATATTGGCGGGAGTTCAAATAAAGGTTTTTTTGTTTGTTTGTTCGTTTTTGAGACAAAGTCTTGCTCTTGTCCCCCAGGCTGGAGTGCAACGGCGCGATCTCGGCTCACTGCAACCTCTGCCTCCCAGGTTCAAGCAACTCTCCTGCCTCAGCCTCCCAAATAGCTGGAATTACAGGCGCCTGTCACCACGCCTGGCTAATTTTTGTGTTTTTAGTAGAGACAGTGTTTCGCCATGTTGGCCAGGCTGGTGTCGAACTCCTGACCTCAGGTGATCTGCCCACCTCAGCCTCCCAAAGTGCTGGGATTACAGGTGTGAGCCACCGCGCCTGGCCTGCGTTTCTATTTCTATTTCTACTGGATAGCACTGCAGTAGAGCTTCACCAGCGGCTAGCTGGCTGGGTCTCAGTAGTCCTAGAGCTGGTGCCTCCATTACACAGATGAGGAAACCAAGGTTCAGTGTACAGCCAACTCAGGAGAAGTGCTTGGGTCAAAGGAGTGAGCCCCCTTTGCTGTAACCTGTTGGCTGTAATCAGGAGCTGTGGCCTCACCCACTCATGACCTCCACTCTCCTGGGATGTTTACGCTTACCTCGGGGGTACCACAGAACGTGGATGTGGTCTCTTCAGGCTCTACACCTTCCTTGCAGAGGCCAAAATCCGTCAGCACCACGTGTCCCTGAGAATGAGGGAGGGCATGGGCCGGAGGGTGGTATGAGGGTGGCCAAGGGTATGGCCAGGCCTAACCCCAAAGCCCGGATGTCACACCCCAGGGCAGCAGCTGTGGGATCTGATGCCCAGGCACAGACTGGAGGCTCCACACCAACCCAGGGGTCCTGGACTGGATACCGGCAACATCACAGGGGGCCAGGTGGGCACATGTGTTCCACTCTCTGCCCACAGCTTATCACAAACTCAGAGCCACCCCTACAACAGTGGCAGCTTCAGGATGCCCTTGTGGGCAGAAACCCCCTAGACAGAGGCTGGGGACTCAGAAAGCAATCGCACTTTGTGGCAGCTGGGCAGGAAGGTAGAGTGAGTAGATACTGTGGGGTTCTGCCCGGATCCCTGAAACCAGCGTACAGAAGAACCATGCCTATCCCCATCCCCCTGCTGCTAGAACATTGCCCGCACCCAAAGTTATGCCCATTCCTTAGGAGCAATCCATGTCCAGGGGCACAAAGGCCCATCCTCTTTGCCTCACTTTGGGACAATCCTAGAGAGCCATCCTGGCTTAGGCCCTCCCCACCCCTGCAAGATCAGCTGAGGCTCCACTGGCAACCACAGGTGAGCTTCTTCATTTGCCCAATCCTGTTTTTTCACCCCTTTAAAAGTGTTATATCTTGAGAATGTTCCCCAACAAAGCTTCTGCCTCTTCTCCATCTCAGAGTCTGTTTCCATGGAGCCCAGTCTAAGACAAACTCCACCAGCCCTACCTGGCTCCACCCCTACCCCTTGTATACATGCATGCACATATATACCTGTACAGTCTCATGTGCACATATGCATGTGTGTACCTGTGCACGGGCGCACACACACGCTTATTCTCAAATGCCTCCTCTACCTATATGCATGCATGTACAATGCATGCACATCCATGCACACAGACTCATGGTCAGATAGTGTACCTGTGCAACCATGTCCACATGCACACGTGCACACACGCACACACACACACACGTGCACGCACACACACACACACCAACCTGGCAGTCCAAGAGAATGTTCTCTGGTTTCAGGTCCCTGCAGAAAATAAGAGAAAGGAGCCTTGAGGTGTCTCAGTCGTTTAGTGAGGAGAGTTGGAGACCTGGTGGCAGGGTGGTCCTGGCAGGAGAACTATTCATGGAGGATCCCAGAGACGCAGAGGGAGAGCCCAGGAAATCTGGGCACTTGGACCTCAGAGGAGGAGACTCCAACCCCACCCAAAACAAAGGACCAACTCCACCAGGATTTCATCAGGTTTTAGGGTCCACACAACCCCTAGCTGTTGGAGCAAGAAGGACCTGGTCCTGGCTCTGAGCCACAGGCAGGCCTCACCTGTAAATGATGTTGAGGGAGTGCAGGTAGCCAATGGCGCTGGCCACCTCGGCAGCGTAGAACCTGGCCCGGGGCTCCAGGAACCGGCGCTCCCGCTGCAGGTGGAAGAAGAGCTGGAGGGGAGGAGGAGTGTGAGAGGAGTTACTGGGTGGCTACTGTAGGGCTAGGGCGCACCTGCTCCCTGCCCTGTGCGGCTGCCCAGCTCACTCCCTCTCTAACCTGCAGCATCTTCCTACCAAAAGAGTTCATGCCGACCCTTGCCCCACACAGCAGTCCTGGGTGTCCAAAGAGTCAGCAGAAGAAGAGATAAGTTAGCATTGCTTAAGCATCTCCTGTGTTCCAGGCTCCAAGTCAGGCCTTTCCACATCTCTTATTTAATCCTCATGACAACCTTCAAGGTACAAATGTCATGCTAGTTTCATGTAAGAGGAAGCTAGGAAGGGTCAGAGTGGTTAGGTGACTTGCCCAATGTCATGTAGCTTATAAGGGGCAGAGCTGGCATTTGAACCTGCGTGGTTCAAAGATACGCTTTTCCATCAATCCAGGCGATGAGATGATATGGCTGTCAGACTGAGCCCAGGTTAGATCCACCCATGGGCCAATGTTTTTGGACTATTTTGCTGGCATGAAAAGCCCTTCACTTAGGGCTGCAGGACAAAAACCCCCCTCTTGGCATCATTCTGAAAGGCATGAGGTCACTCAGGTTAAATCTGGGGTCACTGAGTAGAGCCCCACTACATTTTGCCATCTTTTTTTTTTGAGACGGAGTCCCGCTCTGTCGCCCAGGCTGGAGTGCAGTGGCCGGATCTCAGCTCACTGCAAGCTCCACCTCCTGGGTTCACGCCATTCTCCTGCCTCAGCCTCCTGAGTAGCTGGGACTACAGGCACCTGCCACCTCGCCCGGCTAGTTTTTGTATTTTTTAGTAGAGACGGGGTTTCACCGTGTTAGCCAGGATGGTCTCGATCTGCTGACCTCGTGATCCGCCCGTCTCGGCCTCCCAAAGTGCTGGGATTACAGGCGTGAGCCACTGCGCCCGGCCCATTTTGCCATCTTGACCAGAGAGACAGAGTGAAGCCCAGGAGGGCGCCCCGCTTGTCCCAGATGTGCTTCTGGGTCACCAGGTGGCCTCAGGTCTCTGTTTACCAGAGTGACGAGTCAATCCCATCCTGTGGCCTATGGGACAAAATAGGAGCACTGGAAACCTTGACCACGAGCTCCTCTTAGCATTGACCTTTCCTGGGTCTATCAAAGTGTGTCCATGGGCAACTCTGAATGAGGAAGGCAAGAAAGCATTATGCTGGGCAGTCTAACAGATGTGAATTCAAGTCCTGACTCTATCAGGTATGGGCTGGGTGGCCTTGAGCAAATGATTACCTCCCTGAACCTCAGTTTCTTCAGCTACAAAATGGGTCTATTGTAAGGTGAGGTGAGATCATTCCAGAACTTGGCATGCAGTGGGCATGCGGGATAGACAGCTCCCAGCCGACAGCCCGCCCAGGGAAGCCTCCCTGTGGGCCCACCCACCTCTCCCCCGTTGACATAGTCGAGCACGAAGTAGAGCTTCTCAGGTGTCTGGAAGGAGTAGCGCAGGCCCACGAGGAAGGGGTGCCGCACATTCTTCAGAAGTACACTGCGCTCTGCCATGATGTGACTCTGCTGTGGAGTCACAAAGAGAGGGGTCCATGTCACAGCCCACAACCACCCCTTTTATCCCGGCACAGTCCATACAAGCTTGTGGGTGGGAGTCATCCTACTCAGGACTTTCTCATGCCTCTGCTCAAACACCCACAATGGCTCCCTATTGCCCTCAGAGCCAGGCCCAAGTCCCTTGCTTAGTATTCAGGGCTCAGGGTGGTCAGCCTCATCCTAAGCTAGTCCATGTAGGCACAGCTCTAGCCCCTGGATCAGAGCTTCTTGCCCCTGGAGTGAAAAGCAAAGCATGTGTGATGCCTCACATAAATGAGTTCCTAAGGGAAAGAAGCCACGCACTATCCACGGTCACACATTTGCTCGTGATATTTCCTCTTCTTGGATGTTGCACCCTCTTTTCAGACCATCAGAATCCCACCATCAAGGCCAGCTGCACCGCTGCCTTCCTCAGGAAAACCTCCCATTCCCACTCCCTACGGAGACCTTGTTAACATTAATCACTCTTTTCTCTGAGTCCCCTGAGCTCCTGTGCAATCCTCCCTCTGGGCCTGCTCTGGCCTACTAATGGAGTCAGGTGTTAAAGGAACTTAGGTCAGCTGAGGCATCAAGAAATCCACGATGGGGCTGAGTGTGGTAGCTCATGCCTGTAATCCCAGCACTTTGGGAGGCTGAGGCCAGTGGATCTCTTGAGGCCAGGAGCCTGACCAACTTGGCAAAACTCCATCTCTACTAAAAATACAAAAGTTAGCCAGGAGAAGTGGCAGGTGCCTTTAATCTCAGCTACTCAGGA
The DNA here is from genome assembly GCF_003255815.1 of Theropithecus gelada. Classification (NCBI taxonomy): domain Eukaryota; kingdom Metazoa; phylum Chordata; class Mammalia; order Primates; family Cercopithecidae; genus Theropithecus; species Theropithecus gelada. The sequence continues at coordinate 59,108,342 of NC_037678.1, forward strand.
GGCTGAGGCACGAGATCACTTGAACCCAGGAGGTGGAGGTTGCAGTGAGCTGAGATCATGCCATTGCGCTCCAGCCTGGATGACAGAACAAGACTCTGTCTCAGCAACACAAAAAGAAGTCCATGATGTGCTGCGCATGTAGCTCATGCCTCTAATCCCAGCACTTTGGGAGGCTGAGGCGGGGGGATTGCTTGAGCCCAGGAGTTTGAGGCTGCAGTGAGCTGTGATTGCACTACTGCACTCCAGTCACATGGCCTGATGGCATGAAGGCCTTCAGAGAGAAGAAAGTGAGGCTCCACATTGTACAGATGGGGAGCCTGGCACTGGGAGCGGGCAGAAGACTTGGCCGTCGTGGAGCCTGCGTTTCCCAGGGGAAGGCAAAGCCAGGCTGGTTTTCCTGAAAGCCTGTGGTGAGGTGGCTCGGCCTGCTTTCTTTGAGAAGGACCAGCATCCTGCATACCATCTGCCCTCTACCCTTTGTTGTGACCACCTCTGCACCCAGCCCCATGGACCTGTCAGAGGTGGGACCCATCTTTGAAAGCCACCCTAGGCTGGGGTTTGAGAAGCAGAAGAAGAAATGCCTGTGCCCGAGCCCTGGTACCTCTTTCTTCTTTAAGATGGACTTTTTCTGCAGCACCTTCACTGCATAGAACGTCCCATCAGACTTGCGCTTGGCCAGCAGGACCTGAGCAGAAACACAAATTTGAGGCCCTGTAGGTGACTTTGGACTTCCCAACAGCAGTACGAGGCCTCCCGCCTGCCACTGCTTTTGTCTGCAGGTACGAGAGCTCTCTCTTCACACATACAACTGGCAGCAGGGGCTGAAAGAGGCTGCAGAAGGGAAGACCCAGGCTTCCCAGCCTCACCAAGTCACTCACCTTCCCATAGTTCCCTTTGCCGATGACTTTGAGGAAGTCGAAGTCCGTGGGCCGGGCACTGGGGGAAGACGGAAAACCATGCATCAGCATTTGCGGGTCTGGACAGCTGGTGCCTGAGAACAAACCTGGGCTTCTTTTTAACTTTAGAGTGGGGAAATACAGAGAGCCTTCCAGCAGCCATGCCTCCTCACCCCCGAAGAATGCCATGTTCTCCCAGCCGAGAGAGGGCTTGTAAGATTCACCCTGGCCCCAGGGGAACTCAAATTCAAGTTAAACAATAGGCAGAGTGGAGATAAAACCAGACACACTGCACAGAAGGCCTGCATAGGAGGCAGGGTTCTGGTACCCAAAGCCCCTGAGTAGGGCCTGAAGTGTGGGGAGTTGCTAACAATGCAGACATTTCGGGGGCATTGCCGGAAGAGGGCTCAGCATGGGCAGAGGCTGCTGGGGAATTCGTGGGAGACAAAGCTGGGGAAAGGTCCTGGGCCCAGATGGCAGAGAGTATTGAATATTAGACCAGATAATTTGAATTTTATTCCCAAGGCAAGGGGAGCCAGGTATGAGGGGAGTCAAGTAGGAACGGTGCTTGAGGGACCAGAACTCACTTTGGGTTGGCTGAAGGCCCCAGGTTGATGTTCCCATTGGCCTTGGAGGGCTAAAGAAAGAAGTGATTATGATCAGCAGATCCCTGCTCCCTGGCTACCTCCCTTTCTCCTAGCCCAGGCCCTGATCCCTTCTCCAACAACTCTACTAGGCCCGCCTGCCTTTTTCTTTTTTTTGCCTGCCCACCTGCCCGCCTCCTTGCCTCCCTCCCTCCTTCTACCCACCCACCAATCCACTTATCCACCGTCTTACCCACTTCTCAAAACAGCCTTGGGAGGCAGCTGGCTGTTGTGCTAACTGAATAGGTGAGGAAACTGAGGCCCAGAGAGGAGTTGCCCAGGGTCTCACAGGCAACCAGGTTGGGATAGAAGCCAGGTGTCTTCATGACAAATCCCATGATTTTTCCAGTCCATCGTGAAGCCCTATTTCAAACCTCTCCTCTATTCACCTTGCAAGTGGCTCATTTCTATGTGCTCGCAGTGATCCTCTGAGCCCCTGACATTGTCTGGGACAGCCCATGGGGCTAGTGGGTGTCTCCACAGATTTCCTTAGCCTCAGGAGGAAGTGAGCGCCCTGATGATGAGTGGGGGACCAAGAACCACTCACCTGTGGACTGGTGGTCCCAGCTGGGTTAGAGTTCATTCTGTAGCAATGATCAGGCAGCTCTGGGGGGACAGGGAGGAGCAGGCATGAGAGAGCTGGTGTTGTGGGGCCAGCTCCACCCATCCAGGGCTTCAGGCACCACTGCCCTCTCCATCCTCCCCTACCTGTGCACCTGCCTCCGCCTGAGGGTTTCCTACCCCAGAGGCAAGCAACCCCTGCATGGATGGAACAAACAATGATATTCCCCGGACCCAGACTTTCTAACAAACATCTCAGAAGGGATAAAGGGGGATAGTCAGAGTGTGGCCCCTCCCAGGCTGATTCTTTTCAAGAATTAGGGATACCCAGGGCAGCAAGAACCCTGTGAGCCAGGGTAGCCCCAGAAGTCCCAGATGGCCAGGGCTGGAAGGACCTTTTCAGGGCATAAAGTCTGAACCCTTCCCCCATTTCACAGGTGGAAGGCCTGGTGCCTAAAAAAGGACCTTCCTAAGTCCACACAGCCTTGTGAAGGCACAGGCTGGGCTCTCCGGACTCCCACGGAGGAACAATGGCAACCCGGAATTACTGTGCGCATTCCCAGCTGGGCTCTGTGCTACGATCTCCTCACCACAGGGAATTCTGCCCAATGCCTCAGGAAATGCAACTGCCGTGGAAGCCCTGGGCTGGGGCCGCAGAGACACCCAAGACTGGCCAGTATCTATTCGGGGCCAAACAACAGAAGGTGTGACCAGCTGATCTGTGTGGCCAGGAATAGTGTCTTCCTTGTTCCACTCTGCAGGGGAGAGGAGGCCAGGGTGCCCAGGCCCCGCCACAGATCGCTTGGGGTCCCACAGCCTCATCCTTGCTTGGCAAAGGCTGAGAGCAGAGAGCTCACCTGAGAGCCCAGCTGCTGTGCATCTCAAGACCTTAGTCTCGGCCCACTGTGGGGCCTGGGCTGCAGCCCAGCTCTCTGAGTAGAGATTTCCTATCTTTACAAGGCAGGTCCTGGAGGCACCAACCTCATGGCCTTCTTGGGAATAGAGAAAGTGAAGGGGAATTGAGAAGATCCCCCATCAGCCCCTCTCAGGGCTGCCCTGAGAGGCCCAGCCCTGCCAAGCCCTAAGAGCAAGCCGTAGAACTGCTAAGGAAGTGCAGCCTGCCCCTAGCCAATGCCAGACGTGTGTGCTCCTGCAAACAGCCCACAACACTGCCACACCCTGTCTTGGGCTGACCCCAATGGCCCTTCTGCCAGGACCTGGCCTCCCTGGTCCCACATACCTGCGAGTCTGAGGAGAGGCCTCTAGGAGAACCAGCAGTTGGAACCGAAGACAGGCAGTGGACAAGAGAGCCTCTCTCTGTTCTCCCAACAAGGGCCTAAGTGTCTGTGCCCGGTGCCGGCCTGGCCCCAGCACAGAGCTCACAGCTCCCAGCAGCCGCGAGGGGGCTGGTTGATGTCACGAGGGATCCAGCAGAGCTTAAGATGGGACTGGAGACTTCTGTTCCCTGGGGGACACCATCTTACTCTGGCGGGGATGGTGGGAGGGGTGGGCAGTAGCCCCAGGGGAGCCCTGGAGACCCTTGGGGCTTGTTAGACTGTGTGGGTCCCGGTGTGTGCGGCATGGTATGTACTGTGTGAGTGTTCTGTGCATTCCGTGCTTCCATGTGTGTCTGTCTGTGGCTCTGTATTTCAGGTATTTGTGTCCGTTTGTATGAGTCTGCGCAGATGATTGCATGTATGTGTCAGTGTGACCACAGTTGTACAATTACATCAGCGTATGTCTGTGCATCTGTGACTCTGTGTATCACTGTACCTCTCAGTGTGTGTGGTGTGTATATGGATGTGTTTCAGCGTGTCTCTGTGTAGTACATGTCAGTGTGTATCTTTGTATGTGAATGTGCTGTGTCAGTGTGTATATGTGGGTGAGTGTGAGTCTGTGTGGATCTCTGAAGGTGTGTGTTCAGAGCAGTCTGGGCATCTATTAATATGTGTGTATAGGTAAGTCATTGTGTGTCTGTGTTCATATTGGTGTATATCAGTAAATTTACTCTGGGGGGGGGGTGTGTGTGTGTATGCACGTGCATGCGTGCGTGTAGGGAGCCTGTGTATATGAACCCTGTGGAGACCATCTGGAGCTGAAGAAGAGGTCCCACAGAGGTCAGCCATGGCAGCTGAGACCCCTTCGCCTCCCAAAAACCTGCAGATGTTTCAGAGGAAGGAACCTGGAGCCTGGGTGTCTAGCTCAGTCCAGGCTGCCTTGGTCTTTGCTGAGCACTTGGTCCTTTGGGCCTTTCCCTGCGGTCCCCTCAAGGGCTCTGGCCCAGTCCTCAGGGCAGGCCTGGTTGGCCCACAGCTGTCCTGCTGTGTAAGAAACGGTCCCAGAGAGCCCCCTGGCTCAGGAAGGCCTTGCTTCCTGGGGCAGTCATTAGGTACTCACAGGGTCCCTTCCTCTCCCAAGGACCCGAGGGGTGGGCAGGTGTTCTGGGGAATAAAGGAGTTGATGGGCCCACAGCCCCCGCCCTTCTCGAACTTTTTGTGTGGCTACAGTATACTACAGGGGAGGGACACATGGGGCTAGGACCCAGAAAGTTGGTCACGGACAGAACTGAGCCCAGTGGCCTCAGGGGTTCTCTGTGGGCTCTGAAATGCAGAGGATCTGGAAGTGTTGACCAGAGAAAACCTGAGTGCACAGTATCAAAGCCTTCCATCCTGAACAAAATAGAAATGTGGAACCAGTTCATGATGAGCAGGATGTCGTGTTGACAAAACACATACCCAGAACAAGGACATTTCTTTTTAAAAACAAGATCCTGATGTGGCCTTCATTCAGCAGCACTATTTATAACAGCAAAATAATTGTGCTAATAGTAACTTAAGTGTCCCACCATAGGGCACTTCAGAACACTTGCTGGCTGCAAGAGCTCCCTCTCTTGACCATACACCGTGTCCAGATACTGTCCCATTTCTTTGTACCCCTTTTCAGCTAAACTCCACCGAAGGGTGGTCTGGACTCCTTGTCTCCACTCCTCTTCCTGTTCTCTTTTGAGCCCATTCCAAACAGGCTCTCATCCCAACACTTCAATGAAACTGTGGACCAGTGACCTCTATGTGCCAAAGCCAGTGATGAGTTCCTCATCCTCATCTTACTCAACTTCTCTGAAGAATTTGGTGTGCTCACGTTCCCCATTTGGCTTCAGGAACTCTTGGTTTTCCTTCTAGCTCACTGACTGCTCTTCCTCCATCTCTCGTGCTGGATTTTCCTCCTTTTTTATCCTTAAACATAGGCCTATCCCATGGCTTAGTCTTTGGGCCTCTGTCTACACATACTTGTTCTTTAGTTGATCGCTACCATTTTAACGGTTTAACCAACTATACTTGTCAGTTCCCAAATCTCTCTCTCTCGTTCTAATTCTTTCTTTCTTTTCTTTTCTTTTTTTTTTTTTTTGAGACAGAGTCTTGATCTGTCACCCAGGCTAGAGTGCAGTGGCAGTATCTCAACTCATTGCAAACTCTGCCTCCCAGGTTCAAGTGGTACTCCCACCTCAGCCTCCCAAGTATCTGGGACTACAGGCCCCGCCACCATACCCGGCTAATTTTTGTATTTTTTTTAAGTAGAGATGGGGTTTCACCATGTTGGCCAGGCTGGTCTCGAACTCCTGACCTCAAGTGATGTGCCTGTCTCGGCCTCCCAAAGTGCTGGGATTACAGGTGTGAGCCACCACACCCAGCCTAGTTCTGATTCTTTCCTGAACTCTGTACTTACATATTTAACTGCTTCCTTGACAATTCACTAGTTAGATGTCTAGAGGCATCTCAATCTTTTTTTTTTTTTTTTTGTAAGAAAGAGTCTCACTCTGTCACCCAGGCTGGAGTGCAATGGCACAATCTCGGCTCACTGCAGCCTATGCTTTCTGGTTCAAGCAATTCTCCTGTCTCAGCCTCCCCAGTAGCTGGGATTACAGCGCCTGCCACCGTGCCTGGCTAATTTTTGTATTTTTAGTAGAGACTGGGTTTCACCATGTTGGCCAGACTGGTCTTGAACTCCTGACCTCATGTGATCCACCTGCCCCTGCCTCCCAAAGTGCTGGGATTACAGGTGTGAGCCACCACGTCCAGCCAAAGCATCTCAATCTTTTTTTATTTTTTATTTTTTATTTTTTTTGAGACATGGTTTAGCTCTGCAGCCCAGGTTAGAGTGCAGTGGAGTGATCTAGGCTCTCTGCAATCTTTACCTCCCCGGCTCAAGCCATCCTCCCACCTCAGCCTCCCAAGTAGCTGGGACTATAGACACACACTACCAGGCTTGGTTAATTTTTTTTGTACTTTTTGTAGAGACAGGGTTTCACCATGTTGCCCAGGCTGGTCTTGAACTCATGAGCTTAAGCGATCCTCCTGCCTTGGCCTCCCAAAGTGCTGGGATTACAGGTATGAGCCACCGTGCCTGGCTGGTATCTCGAACTTAACATGTCCGAAACAAAGGTCTTGACTCATATTCCTTCCACTCTGCCCCAGTCTGTTCCTCCCTCAGTCTTCAGCCTCAATAATGGCACTACCGCCTACTCAAAAGTTCAAGCCAGCAACTTTGAGTTCATTCTGGAAAGGCTGCACCCTCACTCCACTTCCACTCCACCATGAAATTCCATTCACAATATATCCAGAAACCACTGCTGCTCACCATCATTGCTGAAACCGCCCTGCCTGAGCCCCCATCGTCACTTGCATGGATTATTGCAATAGCTTCTCCACTGACTCCCTGCTTCTCCGCTTACCCACTACAATCTTTCTCCATGAAAAGCCACAATGAGTCTTAAAATGTAAATCAGATCATGTGCCTTAGTTGCTCAAAAACTCCAGCGCTTTCTCATCACACCTAGAATAAAAATCCAAAGCCTCAGCTGGGTGTGGTGGCTCATGTCAAGAGATCAAGACCAGCCTGGCCAACATGGTGAAACCCCGTTTCTACTAAAGATACAAAAATTAGCTGGGCGTGGTGACACGTGCCTCTAGTCCCAGCTACTCGGGAGGCTGAGGCAGGAGAATCGCTTGAACCCAGAGGCAGAGGTTGCAGTGAGCTGAGATTGTGCCACTGCACTCCAGCCTGGTGACAGAGCAAGACTCTGTCTAAATAAATAAATAAATAAATAAATAAATAAATAAATAAAATCCAAAGCCTCTACCATGGTTTATGAGATCCATAGGACCTGGCTGCTGTCTCCATCTCCTCCTCGGCTTCCACTCCTCTGCTTCCTGACTGCCCTCAGCCTCTCTGCTTTCTCTTGCTGTCCCTGAAACACGCTACTCTCTGGCCTCCAGCCCCTTGCACGTAGCTTTCCCTCTGCCTACAACACTCTTCCCGCAGGCATCTGCATGGCTGTTTTCCACTAATGTCATAGAGGTTTCGGCTTAAAAGTCACCTCTTGGAGAGGATTGTACTGATCACGAGTGACAGGTCATCCTGGTTTGTCTGAGACTGACCTGGTTTGTCTGGGACTAAAACCGCTATAGTCCTGGGCCAACCAGGATGGTTAGTCACTCTGATACCAGTTCTGCTCATTCCCTATACACTTTGTCTACTTTATATTTTACTTTGTAGCACTGATACCTTATCTGTAACTATTAGTTTTTATTTTCTATCTCCAACTAGAACATCAGCTCCAGGAGGGCAAATACTTCCTGTTCAACTATTGTATCCTCAGCACTGAGCACAGGGCCTGGAATATAGTAGGTGCCCAGTACATATTTGGCTAATGAATCGATAAATGAATTGATAAATGTTGGTACATATATAAAGTGGAAAATTACACAACCAAAAACTATATAAAACCTATGTAAACCAAAACAGGAACATATACATGATACAGTATCAAGCAAAAAACCAAGTTTCAAAATAGCAGGTGTTGTAGGGGTGCCAATTTTATAAAAGAAAAACAAAAGACACGTATGCACGCACACATTTGTGAGTACAGCTGCCAAAAAAAGACTGAAAGGTCACGACCCAAGGTAACGGCGGGTTCTTAGGTTAGGTTATTTTAACTTTTTTTTTTTTAAGATGGAGTCTCACTCTGTTGCCCAGGCTGGAGTGCAGTGGCGCAATCTCTGCTCACTGCAACTTCCGCCTCCTGGGTTCAAGCGATTCTCTGTCTCAGCCTCCCGAGTAACTGGGATTACAGGCATGTGCACGACACCCAACTAATTTTTCTATTTTTAGTTGAGAGGAGGTTTCACCATGTTGGTCAGGCTGGTCTCGAACTCCTGACCTCAGGTGATCCGCCCGCCTCGGCCTCCCAAAGTGTTAGGATTACAGGTGTTAGCCACCGCGCCTGGCTGGTTATTTTAACTTTTATCTTTGTACTATTGTGTAAAGCTTCTCAAGATATTGCTGTTGAGTTAATATTCAAGTACTAAGTTCTGGGTGGGAACCTGGCATGCCCATGGCCCATCACACCCTCCCCCATCACCTTGACTGTGACCCCTATGCTTAAAGCAGCCCTCAGTTCCTAAGGCTTTCTTCTCTCTTGCACCACGGTGTTCTAATTTTCTGGCCAGAAGCTGGACATCAATATGTTCTCCTAACTCTTCAGACTCTGCGAACTTCCACTCAGGCCCCTCCATGAGTCCTCAAGCCTGTCCCTTTCCTAACTTGCCACAGCCCAGATTTGCCTCCTCTGTCCCATTGTTACATGGACATGCTTACAGCTCCCTGGTCCTGTCAAATGGGGTGTGGGGGTGTGACAGTGTCACACAGTTCTCTCTCCTTGGAACATTCCCCAACGAACCTGGTCTTTCCAGCTCACCTTTTCATCTGTTCTCATTGCCTTTCCTGGAAGCCAGATGACCCGCCGACCCCATGCGCCCTCTCCTGCTGCTGTCCCTGTCTTCACTGTAACTTGTTCATTTACACACCTGCCCAGTTCAAGTGCCAACTTTATCTTATTTTGTTCCAACAACCCCATGGGTTAGGAACTATCATCGTCCCTGTTTTAAGAAGGAGAAAACTGAGGCAAGGAGAGGGAAGTGACATGATCAAGACAGTTAATAAATGACATAACCAGGATTTGAACCCAGGCCATCTGACTGCAGAGCCCATGACCTGGAATTTCAGGAAGACAATAGAAAGCTAGAAAAGGAAAAAATGAAGTTAGTGGGAAGGAAGTGAGGATGTAAGTTGGTTAGTTAAGGAGAAAGAAAATTAGACAGCTGAGAAAGCAGATAGTTGGGGGGGAAGGAAGGAAAGGAAGGAGGGAGAAGGGAAAGAAGTTGGGAAGGAAGAAAGGAAGGAAAGAGAGTCAACAAGTACTAGGAAAGATGTTAGTCAATTTGGAGACCAATAGGCCAGCAGGCAGGTATCCTGCTCACGGGTGAGCCTCTCACCTGAAAACTCCAGGTTCCAGCTCAGGTCCTGGGGAGCAGCCCCTTGCACGGCTCTGCCCTCTTCTCTCTCTTCATGGTCCTTCTGACTGGAGGCACAATCCTGACTTGTCGAGCAACCTTCCCAATCAGGAACGACCTGTCACCCACTCGCTCCTGGCTCCCAAACCGGCTCAAGTTCAACCTCCCAGCCCTGCCTGCTGGAAGCTGGCTTGAGGGCCTTCCAGTTACTAATTAACAACTGGACCTGAATTACCAAGCTGGCTGCACCCGCTGGCTCCTGGATGGGCACTGCCTGGGGGACTCTCTGAATTTTTAAAAGCACAACTTGTTATGTGACCATGGGCAACTGACTTCAGCTCCCGGAGCCTCATGTGAATTGCTGATGGATGGTGTGTCCTGCTGGACGGAGGGTCTCTGAAGTCCCTTTCAACACTGGAACTGCCGCACTCTCTCAAGGTCCAGCTTAAATGCTGACTCCTACACAGCCTTCCCTGATTCCCTCCGCTGAGTCATCTTCCCTTTCGCTTGGAACCTAGTGAACCAGCAACTGAAAGGTTGGTCTCACACAACTCTCTCCTCCACCCCTTCCCTAATGGGGGCCACCAGCCTCTATGTTCAGTCCTTTCATAGAAACTTCCAGGGCCGGGCAGCTCATTTCCCCCTGAGCCAGCCTCTGGCAATTTCTTGTGTTAAGCCAAAGACTGACACCCAGAGCTTACCCAACCTAGCACTGCCCTGGCACCGTTCGGGGAGAATCACAGCTGAGTTGAAACCTATGCCCCACTCTGCCCTTCAGAGATTTGAGGCTCAGGAACCAGAGATTAGCTCACCCTGGAGAACAGGGAAGGTTTTCTTGGGGGTTGACCCAAAGCGTCCCAGGCCCTGGGTTCTTTTTTTTGTTTTTTTTTTGAGACGGAGTCTCGCTCTGTTACTCAGGCTGGAGTGCGGTGGCATGATCTCGGCTCACTGCAAGCTCCGCCTCCTGGGTTCACGCCATTCTCCTGCCTCAACTTCCCGAGTAGCTGGGACTACAGGCGCCTACCACGCCTGGCTAATTTTTGTAGTTTTAGTAGAGACGAGGTTTCACCGTGTTAGCCAGGATGGTCTCAATCTCCTGACCTCGTGATCCGCCCACCTTGGCCTCCCAAAGTGCTGGGATTACAGGCATGAGCCACCGTGCCTGGCTGGCCCTGGGTTCTAATTGGACCCCTGGACAGGTAAGGAAAGCTCTGCCCAGTGACCCCTCCTCAGCAGGCTGACTTTCACACTGCTTCTTCCATTGCCTTTCCATTAAAATGTCAACAACTTTCTGGTAATTCTGGTGCCTTAAACACTGGCTGCTCTGCTGTGCTCTGGAGGAGCCCTGCATGGCTACACACCCCACCTCCACCAACACACATAGCAGCAGGTGTCTGGCCCTGGTCCAGATAGGGGAGGTGGCTGGCCTAAGTGCACAGAGCAAATCAGGGCAGCACACAAGGTCCTGCCCTTTTCCAGAGCTCCTGCTGCTGCTGCTGCTGTGCCACCAAGCTCCTTCTCCCCTGCTCTTCCAGAGCTGGTTAAAAAACACCCCACATACTGGCATTGGTTGCATAAAGTGTATCAACTAATTCCAACTTACAGAAGAATGTCAAATAAAAAGTGAAAGCTTTCCCTCCAGCCCATCTTCAATCTCCTTTCCAGAGGTAGCTGCTGTTAACTAAAGGGTGACAATCGGGCCGGACGCAGTGGCTCATGCCTGTAATCGCAGCACTTTGGGAGACGGAGGAGGGCGGATCACGAGGTCAGCAGATCGAGACCATCCTGGCTAACACGGTGAAACCCCGTCTCTACTAAAAATACAAAAAGTTAGCCGGGTGTGGTGGCAGGCGCTTGTAGTCCCAGAGCTGCTCGGGAGACTTAGGCAGGAGAATGGCATGAACCTGGGAGGCGGAGCTTGCAGTGAGCTGAGATCACGCCACTGCACTCCAGCCTGGGCGGCAGAGCGAGACTCTGTCTCAAAAAAAAAAAAAAAAAAAAAAAAAAAAGAAAGGGTGACAATCCTTCCAGACTTTTGTCTATATATTAATCTGTATGTATTAATCTATATAACTGCGTCCATTCTTTTCCAGAAAATGGACCATCAGTAATTCACTTTTTTTCATATACGCATCTTTTAAGCAGCTGCACCACACTTCAGTGTGGGGTTTTCACTACCCCTATTCCCTATTCACTCTTCCTTCTGATGGACATTTAGACTTTCGGCAGTTTCACAATATTTCCAACAAGGCTGCAGAGAACCTCTCTGCTTTAATATCCTGTGGCCTTCTGCTAGTATTTCTAACAGATAAACTCTTGTACATGTGAGTGCTGGGTTAATTATGAACTATCTACCAAATTGTTATAACAAGTTGTGCCAACCAACGTGGCTAGCAGCAGTGCTGAACTTGCCCTTCCCCCTCAGTGATACTGCAGGAAATGGCCAAGGTCACTCGTGCAGATATGTGCAGATAGTCCACTGCAGATATGCGTCTCCTTCCCATCTTCCTCTCTTCCTTCTTTCCCCTCCCACCCTCCCTGGCTGGACTTTGTTGTTTGGGTATGAAGGTCAAAGCCCTGTTCTCAGGCATAAGGGGAAAGCAAGAGACTTAACCAATGGAAATTCACCTCCAGAAATGTTCCCTGGACTTTGACATTCCTCAGCCCACTTTTCTGTCCTTAGTCTGGCTCCAGCCCTATTCCCACCCCCAGCCCCACCTGCAGATTCACCCATAGGCAAAGGGAATAACAGACACAGGGCCACCAGAGAAAAATCTGTTATCCACATGGGCTAAGAGAAAGACTCTTGGGCAAACATAGTCCAGATATGGGCCCCAGTTTCCTTTTTGGAAACATTTTTAGAAAGTGGTAAGTGTACAAAGTGTAAAATCAAATAATGAAAAAGATCAGTTCCTTGCCCCATTCCTCATCTTTTTAAGCTGCTTTCCTTGGTATTTACCTCCATATATCTTAATAGTCTTATACTTCTATTCTTCCATCTTTCAGTTTAAAACATTTCAAGTGGTTTCTTTACTACTATAGAACATGAATACTTAGATTATGCCCATGCAAACACACACTTCAGCTTTTCCTGAATTTATAGTTGCTTCATTTGGTTTTAGAAATTGAACATATTCAATATATATAATTATTAGAGAATTATATATAATTATGTGTACATAACTCTTTGATAAAGCTAAAATATCCTCTTGATACATTAATATATCAGCTTCAGTTTTTTTCTCCCCATTTTTCTTAGAGCCTTTCATCCTCCTACTCTCACCTAGACAGCTGTCCAGAGGTGAACCTGGCCCTTCCTTTCCCATCACTCTGGAAACCCGTCCCCACCTCCGCCTTTTTTTCATTTGAAATAAGAGTCTCTCTGTCGCCCAGGCTGGAGTGCAGCGGCACAATCTCGGCTCACTGCAGCCTCCCACTCCCAGGTTCAAGCAATTCTTCTGCCTCAGCCTTCCAAGTAGCTAGGATTACAGGCACGCACCACCATACTCAGCTACTTGTTTTGTATTTTTAGTAGAGACAAGTTTTGCAGTGTTGGCCGGGCTGGTCTCAAACTCCTGGCCTCAAGAGATCCACCTGTCTTGGCCTCCCAAAGTGCTGGGATTACAGGCGTGAACCACTGTAACTGGCCTGGAAAATCCCCTTTGTCTCTTTCCTTGGTGTGTCCTGCTTCTTGGATCCTATGTCTTCCTCTTTTAAAAGGAAATTTATTGTGGTAAATATAAAATTTGCCATTGTAACCATTTTTAAGGGTGCAATTCAGTGTCATTAAGTATATTCATGTTATATAAACATCATTATCTAATTAATAAAAAATCTGTTTTTATCACCCCGAAGAGAAACTCTGTAATTATCAGGCAATGACTCCACATTTCCCCTTCCCCACAGTCCCTGGTAACCTCTAATCTACTTTCCATCTCTATGAATTTGCCTATTTTGGATATTTCATATATGTGGAGTATTTGTTCTTTCATGTCTCTTTTTTATTTTTTTGAGACGGAGTCTCACACTGTTGCTCACGCTGGAGTGCAGTGGTGCGATCTTGGCTCACTGCAGCCTCCACCTCCTGGGTTCAAGTGACTCTCCTGCCTCAGCCTCCTAAGTAGCTGGGATTACAGGTGCCTGCCACCACACCCAACCAATTTTTTGTATTTTTAGTAGAGACGGGGTTTCACTATGTTGGCCAGGCTGGTCTCAAACTCCTGACCTCGTGATGTACCTGCCTCAGCCTCCCAAAGTGCTGGGAATACAGGCATGAGCCACCGCGCCTGGCCTCATTTATTTCACTTAGCGTGTTTTCAAGGTTCATCCAGTGGTAGCAAGTATCAGAACTTTATTCTTTTTTGACTGAATTAAGATTCCATTGAATGGATAGACCATATTTTGTTTTCTGCTGATGATGACATGGGTTGTTTCTACCTTTCAGCTGCTGTGAATAATATTGCAATGAGCATAGGCATACAAGTATCTGTTTTCAAATCTTTTGGGTATATACCTAGGAGTGGAATTGCTAAATCATATAATTCTATGCTTAGCTTTTGTTTTTTTTTTTTTTTTTTTTTTTGAGAGACGGAGTCTCGCTGTGTCACCCAGGCTGGAGTGCAGTGGCGCGATCTCGGCTCACTGCAAGCTCCGCCTCCCGGGTTTACGCCATTCTCCTGCCTCAGCCTCCGAGTAGCTGGGACTACAGGCGCCCGCCACCACGCCCGGCTAGTTTTTTGTATTTTTAGTAGAGACGGGGTTTCACCATGTTAGCCAGGATGGTCTCGATCTCCTGACCTCGTGATCCACCCGCCTCGGCCTCCCAAAGTGCTGGGATTACAGGGTTGAGCCACCGCGCCCGGCCATATGCTTAGCTTTTGAAGGAACTGCCAAACTCTTTTTTTCAGCCTACATCATGCTTTGAATGCCAAACTCTCTTCCATAGCAGCTGCAGCATTTTACATCTCCACTACTACAGGGGCTCCAATTTCTCCACAGCCTCACCATTTTACTTTCCTTTTTAAAAAAATTATAACCATCTTAATGGGTAAAAAGTGATATCTCTTTGTGGCTTTAATTTACATTTCCTTAATGCCTAATGATGTTGAACAACTTTTCACAGGCTCACTGGCCATTTACATGTATTTTTTTGGAGAAATATCTATTCAAGTTGTTTGCCCATCTTTTAACGGGGCTTTTCGTTGCTTGCTTTTAGGAGTTCTTTATATATTCTATATATTAAACCCTTGTAAAATTTGCAAATGTTTTCTCCCACCCTGTAGGTGCTTTTTACTCTTTTGATAATGTCCTTTGATGCACAAAAGTCTTTAATTTTTATGAAGTTCAATTTTTTTTTTTTTTTGAGACAGAGTCTCGCACTGTCGCCCAGGCTGGAATGCAGTGGCGTGACCTCGGCTCACTGCAACCTCCACCTCCCGGGTTCAAGCGATTCTCCTGCCTCAGCCTCCCGAGTAGCTGGGACTACAGGCACGTGCCACCACACCCAGCTAACTTTTGTATTTTTAGTACAGATGGGGTTTCACAATGTTGGCCAGGATTGTCTCGATCTCTTGACTTCATGATCCGCCCACCTCGGCCTCCCAAAATGCTGGGATTACAAGTGTGAGCCACTGTGCCTGGCCATGAAGTTCATTTTATCTATTTTTTCTTTTGTTGCTTATGCTTTTGGTGTCATAGCTAAGAATTCATTGCCAATTCCAAGGTCATGAAGATATACCTTTATGTTTTCTTCTTAGGGTTTTATAGTTTTAGTTCTTGTATTTAGGTCATCAATCCATTTTGAGTTAATTCTTGAATATGGGGTGAGGTAGGTATCCAATTTCATTCTTTTGCATGTAGAAATCCAGTTACCCCAGACCCATTTGTTGAAGAAACTGTACTTTCCTCCATTTAATGGACTTGGCATTCTTATTGAAAATCAACTGGTTATAGACGTATGGACTAATTTTTAGACTCTCAATTCTATCCTATTGGTCTATTTGTCCTTATGCCAGTACCACACTGTTTTGATTACTGTGGCTTTGAAGTAAGTTTTGAAATTGGTTTGCTCTGACTGGGCGCGGTGGCTCATGCCTATTATTTCAGCACTTTGTGAGGCCAAGGTGGGAGGATCACCTGAGGTCAGGAGTTTGAGACCAGCCGGGCCAATATGATAAAACCTTGTCTCTACTAAAAATACAAAAATTAGCTGGGCATGGTGGTGGGTGCCTGTAATCCCAGCTACTCGGGAGGCTGAGGCAGGAGAATTGCTTGAACCCAGGAGACGGCGGAGGTTGCAGTGAGCTGAGATTGCACCGAGTTGAGATTGCACCATTGCATTCCAGCCTGGGTGACGAGAGCAAAACTCTGTCAAAAAAAAAAAAAAAAAAAAAAAAAAAAAAAAAAAAGCAAAAACCCCAGGGGTTAAGGGGGAGGGATTTGTTTTCATTGAGAG
>NC_037678.1:59124300-59182445 GCF_003255815.1 Theropithecus gelada
AAAAAAAAAAAAAAAAAAAAAAAAAAAAAAAAAAAAGCAAGCAAGCAGGCAGGCAGGAAGGAAATAAATAAATCAGTTCATTCTTCAACTTTGTTATACTTTATCAAGATTGTTTGGGCCATCTGAGGCCTCATGCAATTCCATAGGAATTTTCCATTTCTGCATGAAAAAAAAATCAGCTGAGATTTTGATAAGGATTGCATTGAATATGTAAACCTCTTTGGGTAATATTGACATCTTAACAATATTAAGTCTTCCTAGCCATGAACACAGATCTCTTTCCATTTAGTTAGGTGTTCTTGAATTTCTTTCAGCAATGTTTTCTTGTTTTCAGTATACAAGTTTGTTCAGTTTGTTTTTGATATAAGTTGTCTTCTCGGTTAGAATTAGAATTTCTCTTATTAGAATTTCTATTAATCATCTATTTGGGCCTCCAACTAGTCCTCTGATACATTTTCTTCTTTCCCATTTCTTATCTTTTCTTTTTTCTTTTTTTTTTGATGTGAAGTCTTGCTCTGTCACCCAGGCTGGAGTACAGTGGTGTGATCTCGGTTCACTGCAACCTCTGCCTCTCGGGTTCAAGCGATTCTTCTGCCTCAGCCTCCTGAGTAGCCGGGATTACAAACGCATACTACCACATCTGGCTAATTTTTGTATCTTTGGTAGAGACAAGGTTTCACTATGTTGGTCGGTCTGGTCTCAGACTCCTGACCTCGTGATCTGCCTACCTTGGCCTCCCAAAGTGCTGGGATTACAGGCATGAGCCACCAGGCCCGGCCTTTTTCTTTTTATTCTACCTGCTGGGAAATGTCCTCAACTTTATCTTTTGACCCTTGTGTTGAATTTTTATCTCCGTAATCCCATTTTAAATGTCCAAAAGCCCCTTCTTGTCTCTTAATGTTTCTTTTCCTTTTATTGCAGCCATGGCTAGTAGAAGATTAGCTTCTGACAAGTGGAAGCATCAAGTCTTCCACTGTAATAGGAAAGAAACAGAATGAATGTGGGTGGGAGGAGACATGCAGATGAGATGGCAGAAAGCTGAAGGTGTTTCTTCTGATGACTTCCACTTTCTCTGTGACATGGATGGTGAGGACATCTGTCAAGACAATGGGGTAGGAGGTTTGAGAAGCATGAAAAGGGAAGTTAGAGCTAAAGCCCCCAAACCCCAGGTGCTTCCTGGGTGCCCTGAGGGTTCAGTTCACATTGAAGCCAGGGACCACCACTCTATCATGGCACCCGTCTCGGTAGGTAGCTTCCCAGTTACGGTGTGGAAAGGTGCCATTTTCCCACCTGCTCGTAGTCTCTGGGAAGCGTAACAAAATCTAACTGTTCAGGTTGACATTTCCCCATCTGAAAGTTTGATGTTTTCATTTCTCTTTTCTTTTTTTTTTTTTTTTTTTTGAGACAGAGTCTCGCTCTGTGGCCCAGGCTGGAGTGCAGTGGCCGGATCTCAGCTCACTGCAAGCTCCGCCTCCCGGGTTTACGCCATTTTCCTGCCTCAGCCTCCCGAGTAGCTGGGACTACAGGCGCCCGCCACCTCGCCCGGCTAGTTTTTTTTTTGTATTTTTTAGTAAAGACGGGGTTTCACCGTGTTAGCCAGGATGGTCTCGATCTCCTGACCTCGTGATCCGCCCGTCTCAGCCTCCCAAAGTGCTGGGATTACAGGCTTGAGCCACCGCGCCCAGCCTTCATTTTTCATTTGAGCACCAGGATAGAGCACATCGGTGCAATCACAGCTCACTGCAGCCTTGAACTCCTGGGCTCAGGTGATCCTCCTGCTTCAGCCTCCTAAGTAGCCGGGACTACAGGCATACGCCATCATTAAAAATAATTATTTTTTTTATAGAGACAGGATTTAGTTATGTTACCCAGATGGTCTTGAACCCCTGGCCTCAAGTGATCCTCCCTCCTTGGCCTCCCAAAGTGGCTAGGATTATAAGCGTGAACCACTGTGCCCAGCCTGATATTATTATTTTAAAATTTAGAGGTTTCATTGAATTTTCTGCCCTTGACCATTTACCAAATATCAAGGATCAGGCCCTTTTAGACACTGATCTCTGGGAGTTCCCACTGTTTACACTTTCAATGTAGACAGATATACCCATTTATCCTTATCTTTTGTTTGTTACCTTAAAAACTATAAGTACCCCTAACTAACAACAAAGAGAACACTTTAGTCTCTTCAGTAATGCCACTACTGATAATCATTTTGTGTTCTCTGGATGTTTTTATCATGAAAATAGAAACAGACTCTGGCTGAATCTCAGTTGTTCAAGTTTATTTATGTTGTTTTGATACACCGACAAATCACACCACATTTTGTTTGTAACTTTTTCTCCCTCAAGAGTCATCTTAGCTTAAGCCAGAAGATTCTCTTAAAAGACACACACACACATGTGCACACACAAAAGGCAAGTACAAAAATGTAACCCCACCAAAGTGCATGTGAATGAAAGTGCAAAAAAGGCTTCATTTGCAAACTCTGAGATCATTCTCTCTGCTTGAGAACATAAACAGAAAGGTCCTAACTGCCCTAGGCCTGGGCTGATCAGGGGCTGGGCAAGGCTGCCAGGGGCCAAAATATAAGTGGCACCTGTTGCTAAGAGGGCAGAGGGCACCAGGAATCTCTGCCAACTCCCTCCCCTCTCTGCACTCCCAGGTCAAGGTGCAATAATATCATTTGGGGACAGAGTAGGGGTAAAGGGGCAGTGGGGCAGACAAGAGGCAGATTTCTTTCTACTTTTTAATGATTTGGTTTCTTTCCAAAGAGTTTGACAACAGTGCAGAAAGTGCTGAGGCCTCAAAGTTCAGAGGCCTGGGAGCCCTTTTTTCCAAGGCCCTTGGTCCATCTTGCCTTTACCACAGGCAAGCATTACGCAGATCCGAGGGCAAAGGCCCTCCTAGCCCCTCTCCTTAGAAGCTGTGAGGTCCCACAGCACCAGCCATGAGTACTTGCTGCCTTCTCACTGCACAAAGTCAGTGAACACCTCTCGTCTTTTAGAGAAGCCGACTGAGGATAAGGAGCTGATGAGCTCTGCCACCACCCAGAAAACCAAGATAAAAGCAGGGCTTAGACTCGTTCTACTTTACTCTTGGCCAAGGGGGTACCAATGTCACCCTTGTAAACCCAACCTTTGCTGTGTGGCAGGGCTTGCCTAGCTTCCTTCCAGGAAGGCTGTGCTCAAAGCTGCCTCTAAGCAGTTGAAAGGGAAGGGACACCTGAAGCCCTGTGGGAGCTCAACTGTGGGAGCTGAATGGCTTCCTCAAAAAGCTGTCCAGCCCATGGGAGAGAGGGGCCCCTACTGGGTTGTGGTAGGAAATCAACAGAGCTCTGGGTTTTCCACTTCTAAGGTAAAAATAAAGCTTCAAATTTTAATAATAGCCCTTGGCATTTTCCCAACACTGAGCCTCACATCCGCACCCTGTCAAACACTTCTGAGAGTGCCACACACGCACACATACACGTGCACACACACACGCATCACACGATTGAGAGAAGGGGTCTGGGAGAAGGCACCGGCCCCACACTCTGCAGGCCCACAACAGCACCTGGGCACGGGAGGTTGGCAGTGACTCCTTGCCTCCATGTGGGGCTGGCTCCTGCCAGTGGCTCTCCCCCTTCCCACCCAGGCTGGGAGGCAGGTTTGGCAGTGACTCAGTGGAAGCTGGGTTCCTATGTGGACAGAGAAGTGGAAGTCCCAGAGCCCCAGCAGGGACCTGGCTGGCAGTGCAAGACAGATGGAGAGCGGCAAGGAGGGCTTCAGGGACCCGGAGAATTCAGATAGAAAAGTTGACCTTCCTAACTCCCAACTTCAAGACTCTGCAAGAGCTAGTGGTAAACATTTAAGGGACACGCTGAATGATATCATGGGGGTGTGTGCTACACAGAGTGCTACATTTTCATGGCAGAAGGCCTGGCAGACCTGGGGCCATCACCCCATGGGCAATACCTTGGCTGAGGTCCAAGGCTGCAGAGGACACTATTCCTAATTTCAGGCACCACTATGCCTGCTGGAGCTGCCCCTCTGGCCAAAGACCCGAGATTGTCTAACAAATTCTTATGCTGGTCTCCTAACCTAGGCTACTGACCAGGCTGGGCTTACTCCTTTCCAGACTCAACACATGAAGGGTGTGTGGAAAACAGCAGTGGAACCTCAACCTCTGCCATCTATAAAAGAGGCTCTAGCCACCTGCTCATTCTGCTGGAACTTGGACTTGGCATGGGATACTAAAATGTCAACTGGTCCAGAACTGGGCAAGTTCAGGAAGGCATCTTAGCTCAGAATCTCTCAATTCTGGGCAAAAGAGAGAAAGGCAGCTAGAGACTTCCAAGGGATCTTATGAAAACATGTTTCTGAGGTTCACATATCTCAGGGGGAAGAGCCAGTGGGGTCTGGCTGGGGGCACTGCCCAGGAAACGAAGCAGCAGAATGAGGGCAGCAAAACCAGCAGACAGAAAGGGAGGAGGTGCCTCCAGGAGTAAATACGTTTGTGGCAGGGTCATTCTTGGCAGGAGGAAAGGAGCCAAGAAGAGAAAAGCACACAGAGATACCAAAAAAGGGAAAGGGGCCTCAGATTGAAGGACTGCTGCTCTACTAGACTCTCCTCAACCGCTAAGAAAAAGACCCTTTGGTAATAAAATAAAAGTCCACTGGAGCTGTGGGGTTGCCACAGTCCCACTGACTCCATGAGTAATGCCCCTGCCAATCATACCCTCACTGACATGCCTGGTGGCGAATGAGCTCTAGGACTTGGGGCTGGGTGCCTACCCTCCCCAGGGCTCCTCGGCTCCCATGTACCCTCTAAGAAGGACTAGCCCTGGTCAGATACAGGTGGAACATGGGGACGTGGGGGTATGAGGAACTCAGGTCAGGAAGAAAGCATCAGCTGGAGAGGGAGACCAAGCAGGGGCTGCAGGAGGGCCCAGCCCTGGGCCAGTCACTTTAAGGTGTCATCGGCATTTTTGAACATGAGAATGGCGTTATAGATCTTCAAGGCTGGGCCCAGCTTGACGCTCATGATCTTCACAATGTCCGCCTGTGTCAGCAAAAGGAAGGCCTCGCCGTCAATCATCTGAGGGGTCGGGGGAGGGAGGTGGAAAGTGGAGAAGAAGGTGGAAGGGGTCACGGGGCAGGGGTGAAGGAAAGGGAGGGGTGCACATGGGGAATAGGGGAGGGGAGGAGGAGTAAAGGATATGTGGAAGACAGGGAAGGAGGAGAGAGGGGGAGAGAAAGGATCGGGAGAAAGGAGAAGGGAGGGAGAAAGGAAAAAAGGAAGACAGCAATGGGGACGGAGAAGGAAAGAAAGACAGCCACAGGTTTCCCCATCTTCACACACTTGTTCTCTTTCTCTCTTTCTGCTGACTGGTCTAAGGTTTAGTATATGTATTTGCAAAATGTCTTTTGAGTCCTCACAGACAGTGGCTTTGAGAAACCTGCTGTTGTTGTCCCCACATGACCTCATCGGTCAACCTTAGTGTTGCTAACAGCAAGACAAGCAGACACTGTGAGCATTCCAACATGAGGAATTATGAAGTACACAGTATCACCTAGGAGGTTGTCTTGCCAAAAGCAGAGGTGGGCAGGGGGAGAGAGAGAGAGAAACAGGGACAGTGACAGTGAGAAATTTAACCTAAGTCTAACCCAGCCTTTGGATCTAACTTTCATTTCTTGGGAAATACAGGGGATAGAGGAACAAGTTAAGTGACACCACAAGAAAGCAACAAGACAAATCCAAAAAACCACATTCTGAAAGACTTTTAAAACGTCATTAAAAAAGGAAAAACAAAGGATGGAGGGGCTCTTCTAGAACAGAAAAAACTTAAGAGACATAAAAACCAAAACCAATTATGTGGGCCTTGTTTGGATTCTGGCTCAAAAACTGCAAAGAGTATCCTAAGAACTGGGGAAATATGAATGCAGACTGGGTATTGGATGATATAAAGGAGTTACTTGCAATTTGGTAGTGGAATAACAAGATTGTGGTTATGTAAAGAAAGTCCTTAGTTTTTAGAGATGCAAAGTTATGTCCTCAGGGGTGAAATGTCATGATGTCTAAAATTTACTTAAAATTACTTCATCCAAATATAGGTGAAGCAAATATGGAAAATGTTGGTAATTGTTGATTGTAGCAGCTAGGTATGTGGGTAGAGTCAAGGAGTGAAGTCAGTTGTGGAGGAGGGGATGGAATGAAGAGAGCTGGGAGGCAGACTCTGGGGGTCAAGAGACTGAGCTGGGGGACGCTGTTTTTGAGGATATGCCATCCCTCCTATGCTCACCCCTCAAGCATCATAGCAATGAAAACACTTCTGTGTTGTTTCTTATGTGCCAGGCACTGCTCCTAAGCACCTGTCATGTATTAACTCAGTTAATCCTCACAATAACCCTATGAAGCAATACCATTATCCTGATTATACAGATGAGGAAACCAAGGCAGATAGGCTACAGAATTTGCCCAAGATATACCTTGCTTATAAGTGCTGACCTGTGTTCTTAACCACTGTGAGAGCTGGGTAGGGGTATCCTATGGACATGACTCATGCAGCTCAGGGGGTGATGCCGCCCAAGCCTGGCCCTGCCCCACAGTTCCGCGTGAGCCCTCCTCACACCTAGCTCCACAGACTGCACTACAGACCCTTCCCCAATAACTGGGTGTCTTCTGCCTTGCACCTCTGTTCCCTCTACCACCCCTGCCAGGAAGGCCTGCTCACTGTCAGCATGCTTCTCCCAGCAGTCAGAACTGTCCACTCCTTCCACTCTGCCTAGAGTTCACACAGTTCCACAAACTCCCCTGAATTCTCCTTCCGCTCAGCCTAGAGTTCACACAGTTCCACAAACTCCCCTGAATTCTCCTTCCGCTCTGCCTAGAGTTCACACAGTTCCACAAACTCCCCTGAATTTTCCTTTCACTCTGCCTAGACTTCACACAGTTCTACAAACTCCCCTGAATTGTATGTATTTCTTCATTTGCCTTCCAGGAGCACCACGGGGCTGCTTACCTGACATAAGTCAGGTGCTCAGTAAATCCAGAAAGAATGAATGAAAGGATCTCCGAGGTGTGGTGACAACAGAACTGTATCTCACAGAGGCTGGCAATCTTAGAGGTTAAACGGAGGCAGGACAGAGTGGGGGAATGAACCCTATATATCTGTCCCCCCAGCAGCTCTGAGGAAACAGTTACCTGGTCCTTCCCAATTCACTAACCAAGGAGGCTCCGAAAACTGGCACTTCTGATGGCTAAAAACCTTCCCCCTCAAAAGAAAATGGAAAGTCTAGTAGCCAAATGCACAGATGAGATTATGTGCATTAAGCTTCCTTTCTAATGCTCTAAAATGACCCCTCAAGTGAAAAGGGGCTTCCCAGGTCTAAGATCAGGGTCTGGTGAATAAGCACATTTCCCCCTTCCTCAAGGAGTCTGCCATTCTATTCTCTCTCCAGCACCTCCTCGATGGGGAAGCACTGGAGAAACTGCTTGCCTGAGACACTGGGAGCTATGAGGGGGATGCCAAGTGGTCATCCCAGGAGGCAGCTCCCTTGGACTTGAGGAGCTCTCTTTGCTGACCCCCAGCAGATGTGTCTGTGTAGAAACATCCAGATTCAGACACCTCATGCCAGTCTGGCTCTGGGGCTTGCTCTGCCACCCAGGCTGGAGTACGGTGGCATGATCTCGGCTCACTGTAACCTCCACCTCCCAGGTTCAAGCAACTCTTCTGCCTCAGCCTCCTGAGTAGCTGGGACCAGAGGCATGTGCCACCACACCCAGCTAATTTCTGTATTTTTCATATAGACAGGGTTTCACCATGTTGGCCAGGCTGGTCTCGAACTCCTGACATCTGGGATTACAGATGTGAGCCACCATGCCTGGCCTCTGGGGCTCCCTCTTGATGGTCCCACTGAATCACAGAGCCTGGCCAGGGAGACCTCGAAGTTCAGGATATGAAGGAAAGGAAACCCTGGCAGAGTTAAGTATGTACTCTTACAGGAGTTCATTTCATTTCTTTTCTTTTTTTTTTTTTTTGATAGAGAGTCTTGCTCTGTGCCTAGGCTGGAGTGCAGTGGCACAATCTCAGTTCACTGCAACCTCTGCCTTCCAGGTTCAAGCGATTCTCATGCCTCAGCCTCCCGAGTAGCTGGACTACAGGCATGCACCACCATGCTTGGCTAATTTTTTTGTATTTGTCATACAGACTGGGTTTCACCATGTTGGCCAGGCTGGTCTCAAACTCCTGACCTCAAATAATCTGCCCGCCTTGGTCTCCCAAATTGCTAGGATTACAGGAGTGAACCACCGCCCCGGCCAGGATTTCAGTTCTTATCATTCAGAGAACCCACTGGTATATGGCTCCTTGTGTATTGCCTGAGATTTCTCACCCACGGTAATTGCCAAGGCCCAGGTTTCAGGTTCTTCAAAGCAAAGGCCAGAGTCTGTGGTCTGGCAGTCTGAGACTAGGTAAGGGAACAATGGAATGACCTCAGAAAATCTAAGATGTTGTCTGTGTGCTGGTGGGTATGGGGAGTTTTGAGCCATATGATCAGGAAAAGGGTCATGTTCTGACCTTGAAGGTAGAGGAAAATGGATAAAATAAGTCATATAACAATCTACCCTAAGCAACAGCTTGCAGTGCTGTGGAGAGGTCCAGGGAATTTCCTAAAATTGAGATGATCAGGATAGATCTTGAGAGAGCCATACATGGAATGTTTAACATAGGTCAAGCTAAGATTTAATCAGCACTTTCAAGACCCCACTGGGACTTCTATGCTTTCACAGCAGAAAGGTGTGGTCTACCAGGAGCCCAAGAATATGGGACATTTGGGAAGCAGGAAGCTGCCAGTATCCATCTGGCTGCACAGTTAGCAGAGCCCATCGGCCCCTCTCTGTCCCCCCCTTCCTCTGGGCTCCAGGACACCTGCACACGTGTCTTTCATGGCCCTTACCACACTCTACCAGGAGCAACAACTTACAATTCTGTATCCCCTACCACGCAGAGAACCTTAAGAGCAGGGACCTGTTCTTATCTGCTTCAGTATCACATCACCTTATACAAGGCCAGGCACAAAGTAGACATCAATAATTATTTGCTGATGAAATGGCTACAATAAAGATGACAAAGAGAGGACTGGACAGACTACTCTTAGAGCCACCAGTAAAGAACAACCATAAGACCATCTATGCACTTTGCTCTAATTCCTCACTCATGAAGCAACCCTCTACCGGCTGGTCTGTGTCCCAGACGGAGAGCATCTTGATTGGTGTCCCTGAATACCCAATCATCAGTTAAGCCAGAGAGAGCCCACTCCTGGAGCATCGTCCTACCTGGGGAAACTGATGACATGGGCCAGACACTGGAGATGGCGATCCTCACATCCCATAAAGGTCCTGCTCCACTCCAAGACTCTATTTGATGCTGGCAGTCTACCAGTACACCTTCTCCCTTTGGCCACTAGTTTTCTGTATCACAGACCATGCTGAACCAAGAGACACAGCAGATGTTCCTGGGAGACATAGCCCTTGTCCTAAGATGAAAAGAATGCAAAGCCAAGCATAGGCTGGAGGATGAAACTCGGCTGGTTCTGTAGCTGGCTGAACAACTACACTTGAAGAGTGCTGACTTATGACCTGTGGTCAACCTACAGAAAGGTCTGAAACAGGGTGCCACATGGTTCTGCCTTCTCATAAAACACGTTAAGACTTGGACAAAGACACAGAATGCTTAGTTATCAAATGTGCAAGCTGTACGAGGTTGGAAAGCCTTATTAACATCACAGATGACAGAAGCAAAATGTAAAACAGGGCTTTAAAACCAACCAGATAACATTTAATAGGGTGGATGTAAAGTTTTACATTAGGTTAATTTAAAAAAAAATCTCAGTGGTGCAAGTACTCACTGGAAAATTTGGTTCGACTGTAGTTGACATGAAAAGCACCTGGGGGCTTTTATGAACCCCAAAGTAGTGTGATGTGGCTATAATAAAGCTAGAGCAAACTTAAGTTTTGCTAACAAAAAAAAAATAGAGTTCAAATCTAGGGGAAGAGAAAATAACCCTAATGTACAAGAAATTATGGTATACTCATAAAATGGAACACCAGTCAGCAATAAACAAACTACAGGTACAGACAATAACATGGAGAAGCCTCAAAAACATGACACTGTGCAGAGACAGACCTAGAAGATAACACGCCCTATGATTCCATTTATATGAATTGAAGAACAGGCAAAGCTCATCTATGATGCTAGAAATTAGAAAAGTGGTTGTCTTTTGGGGTGCGGACTGACTAAAAGGGGCTGAGAAAGAACTTTCTGGTATGATGGAAAGGTCTATATCTTTTTCTTTTCTTTTTTTTTTTTTTTTTACACTAAGTTTTTTTTGTATGACTTAATATGAGAGGAAATGTCTATATGTTGATTGAAGAGTTCAAGGGCAGACATGTCGTAAAACCTGTGAAATTGTACTTTTAACATGTGTGCCTCTCTCTCTATAGGCATTTTATCTCAATTAAAACACCTCTAGGGGAGCAGCACCCCAGCATGTTCTATGCCGGCCAGAGGCCATCGAAAACAGGGAGTTCAGCTCTGCACACATACATGAAGAGAAGAAGATCACCAACACAGAGGGCAAGGAAAGCACCTGGAAGCAGGAGGAGTTTGGGAGCTCCACCACACACAGCTCAAAGGAGGAAACTGGCTGTGCTGGGCCTAGATACAGACACTCTTCCAGGGCAAGAAGAGCCAACTACTTTCTTTTTTTGTTTTTTGAGACAGAATTTTGTTCTGTTGCCCAGGCTGGAGTGCAGTGGTGCAATCTCGGCTCACCGCAATCTCCGCCTCCCGGGTTCAAGTGATTCTCCTGCCTCAGCCTCCCGAGTAGCTGGGACTACCGGTGCAGGCCACCACACCCAGTTAATTTTGTATTTTTAGTAGAGACAGGGTTTCACCATGTTAGCCAGGCTGGTCTTGAACTCCTGACCTCAGGTGATCTGCCCGACTTGGCCTCCCAAAGTGTTGGGATTACAGGCATCAGCCACTGCACCCGGCCAACAAAGTTCTTTACTTAAGGGCAACTATGTACTAAAAGTCAAAACTGGTGTTTATTGTGTTCCCACCATATCAGTCATTTTGTATAGGTAAAGTGATTGGATCTACATGTTCCTCCATGATATTGCTATATTATATACTAGTGATACACAGCCATATACTACATAAAGACATTTCCGTCAATGATTCCACATTTAAAACCATGGTCCCATAAGATTATAATGGAACATATACAGAAACCTGATACATGGCCCTTGATATTGGCATTGCAGATCAAGTAGGGGAAATGACTGATATTCAGTAATAATGCTGGGACATTTGTTTTTTCATGTGAAAATATACATATAAATAAAAATACATATAACATCTACGTTTGTGTAAGTACATTCTATAATGTTTACACAATGACAAAATTGTCTAGTGACACATTTTTAAGAATGTATCCCCATCGTTAAGCAATGCATGACTGTAATTATACTAGACATTCTGGTATGATTCATTCATCATTTCCAGTGCTCACAATGGCTCTGCAAGGTAGACCTCATTATACCCACTTTATCTCCATTTTACAGACAAGAAGATGCAGGCTCAGAGACAGTAAACAGCTCAAATTGACAGAACTGGGATTTAAACCCAGACTGTCTCCAAAGCTGACATTCTTTTTTTATCTACAACTCACTACTCCTTGGCTCTTGATTTTAAGTGTGTGTTAGGATCCTTGCAGTAAATCACAGTATCTGTGTCATTCAAAATACACTTTAATTATCAGCTATATTGGATTAAAGGTTAAAAAAAGTACACTTTAATTTACTGACTACCACTTGCGAAGCTAAGTTTGGCAAGCAAATGAGTGGGTAGAGAGCAGAGGAGTGAATGGACTCCTGTCTCCAGGACGCCTTTTCCTTCCTGAAGATGATCTGAGCACACAGGGTCCCCAAGCTGGGCCACAGTCCAGACTAGATTCTTCCCAGAGACATGGGTCACTCTGACTATTCTTGCCCAGTAGGGCAACACGGGTCCCTCCCTAGCTGAGGCAGCGCCAGTGAGGGCACCTGCTTCCTGCTGTCTTAAGGACACAGTGACCCCGGCTCTGTCTCCCACTCTGCACTTGCACCTTACCTCGTCTTTGAAGAGGCGTGCTTGGTCCTCACAACCTGTCAGGGTCTGAACAAAGCCGAAGACCTTGGAAACCAAAGATGACATGTTGACCAGGGGACAGAGCTTGGGCATGTAAGAGGGCTGGCCTCCATGGCCTAGGTGCTTCTGAGCTGTGCCAATGCTGCTTTTTCTCCCCAGCCTAAAGGGATCCTAGGGTTTCTATGCTGGCAGATGTACCAAGTTGGGCCCCTTGCTTCTGAGGCCTGGGACTGAAGTCTGCCTCTCCTGTTGGATTTCTGGCGGAAATAGCAGCACAGCCCCCGCCCCCTCTGCCACGATGGGCCTATTAGGAAGTGTCTCACTGGGCAGCCGACAGGTGAGCACGAGGTAGTGCCAGGAGTGGTACCAGGTTCTACCTGACCTGGGCCTTTCCACCAGGGTATGGTGAGAGGGAGGAGGAGGGGAAGACAAGGATAAAGAAGGGCCCTCGCTCCTCACCTCATCGATGGTCCACTTGGCGACTGTTGAGGCTGAGATGCCCGCTACTCCTGGCAGGAGCTTGCAGTGCTGCTCCCAGCACACTGAGAGTGAGCGGTCAGGATGGGCCGACAGGGCTGACATGAAGAGGGACTGGTGCACGACATCGGGCGTGAGTGCTGGAAAGCAGAGGCAGAGGCTGGCAGGCCGACGCTGAGGGCTAAACTGTTCCCGAAGCCCATGCATACACCACTCAGGAGACTGGCTGGCAGAGTAGACAGGACCCCGGGCCCCTTCTGACAGCCTGTAGAGTCAAGAGGGTGAGCCATATCTCCTGACTCCTCACGCAGTGTTCACTCCTGCTGGTAAAGTGGCTCTCTCAAAGACCCTCAGGTCAGCTATTTGGAATGACCCTCACCCCATCTCTCTGAGGCTGCACCACCCTGGGCCCTGCAAGGATACTCTCTTAGAGCTGCTGCAGCATCTCTAAAGACACAATTTTCTAGATGCCATGCATCAAAAGGGTCCTTAACATCCAAACAAGCTCAGCCTTGACGTCAGAAGTCCACTCTGTTTACTCTTCTTCTCATGGGTCCTTTTGGGCTACGACCAACTTTCTCAGAGCTAGGGTGATTCTGCTTCAGAATCACAGTCCCCCTGAGGAGGCTGAAGACCACCCCTCTGGCCACTGCCATTGCCTCAAGCTCCAGTTCCCCCGCCTCCTCCACCAGCCCGGTCTGCACTACTGCCTACGCCAGCACTAGAGGGTGATCCCTGACCCACTCCTCAGCTCCATGTTGCCTGCGGCTTTGCTTCCTCGTCTGCCTCTGGGATCAGTGGCCCCAACCTCCTACCTCAAGCAGCTGTACTGAGCTGATGACTCATGCTGCTCAGCTTGGCCTCCTCCTTGGCAGGGCCTGGCACTTGCCAACTTGGACTTCATCCCCCTCTGGCTGCTTTGTCAAACCTGGCCCCACTCACTGCTACCAGCCTTGGCTGGCCTTGTGCAATGTGGCCACTTTCCCAAGGGGTTTTCCCAGCCTCTGTCCATGGTCCAGGGGCATTGGCTCTTTATTCTCCTCATGCTAATTCCAGATGCTCATTAGTGCAGCACCTCCAAGTGCCCTCTTGTCAAAGACCCTCCCTGTTGGTCATAGATTGTCCTGCCCTCTCTCCTTGAGTGTCTGCCTTTAAGCCTGGCTCTTCCACCCACAAAGCCTTGGGGATTCCATCCCCGGCCCTACCAACCACACTTCTGTGCCACTGCCTTCCTGCTGCTCTCTCTGTTCATCAGCAAAACCCTAATACCTGCCCATACCCCAGACAGCCCCATCTCCCTGCTCAGTCAGCTCCTCTCATGGCCCATCTGGGGCACGCCCAGCATCTCTCATGACAGCTACCACCACTAGCACCTTATCTACCTGGCCACAGGTTTGGCCTCTGGTCCACCAGGTACTCCCTCTTTGAAACCCTGTATCTGGTCCCCTTCATACCCTGGGGTGGGGTTTGGGAGACAACACCAAGTTTGTAGGGAGCTTTTCTCCTTATCTTGCTTCCCCAGAGCACAGGGAAGAGCACAGGCCAGGAGCGCTCACCAGCAGTTAGTGTTTTATCTAACTGCAGACCATCCAGCTGCAGGTCAGACATGTCTCCTCAGACATGGCTCCTCGGTTCCTTCAGCAGTTGACACTTCCAGGCCTAAAGACTAAGCCCAGCCAAGCCCTGTCCTCTCCAGGCAGCCCTTCCTATGGAAGTGTTCACCAGCAAACTCCAGAGCCTATGAATGACCAGTGGC
Organism: Theropithecus gelada; assembly: GCF_003255815.1. Lineage (NCBI taxonomy): Eukaryota > Metazoa > Chordata > Mammalia > Primates > Cercopithecidae > Theropithecus > Theropithecus gelada. Next base: position 59,138,703 of record NC_037678.1, read on the forward strand.
TCCTCCGGGTGAGAGGAGAGCTAGAAAAGCAGGGGTGCCCTGCAGAAGTGAGATCTGGGAAATGGCCTCTGCTCTATCCTTGAAGTGCCTCAAGGCTCTGGGTGAGCCCTTCTTTGCCAGCTCCGGGACATAGTCTCAGTCCTGGAAAGATGTAGCTTCCCAAAAATTCTACAGCCTAATTCCGGGGTGAACACAGTAGGCAAGTGCCCTCTGGTGGTCAGAACTTGGTCCTGCAGTGGACCAGACCGTGGGTGCCACAGGTGGGTACAAGAAGTGCCCACTGCAGTTTGATCCTTAGGAGTCCTTACTCTGAGGGTCTAGGCGCTGGCCAAGACCCTCAGGTGTGAGACTGAAGAAACTGCCTCTGTTCCCGAAAAAAGGAAACAGTATGAGATGACAGCAAGAGGGAGTGAGCAAGAGACTCAGAATAATAATACTGGCAGGGAGCTGTGCTAAGCACCTCACATGGAGCATCTCAGTTAAGCCTCTCACCACATCATACGATGGGTTCGATTATTATCAGCATTTTACAGATGAGGAAGGTGAGGCTCAGAGAGGCAGTGTCACCCACCCAAGATCTCTCAGCCTGTAAAAGGTAGTCTGACTTCAGGGCTACGCTTTTTATCACTATGTTATTTACTGCCCAGATTACAAAGACTGTTCTTGAAGAACTGGGACAGCTTGGGTCTTGCCAAAGGTGCATTAAACCAAGTGATTCTCAAGGTCTCTTTTAGCCTTAAAACGACATTCATTCCATTCAACTGCCCTGCTGTGCAACAGGCCCTGTACTAGTGGCTGCAGATGTAAGATGAATTCACCACCCAGGGGAGGGCTCAGTCACTATGCTCCTCCCCTTGAAGTATGTTATGAGCTGAAATGTGTCCCCGCAAAATTCATGTGCCGAAGCCCTAACCCCCAGTGCCTCAGAATGGGACTGCATTTGGAGAAAGGGCCTTTAAAGAGTGATTAAGTTAAAATGAGGTCATTAGGATGGGCCCTAATCCAATTCAATTGGTATCCTTACAAGAAGAGACACTTGGACACATCACGAGACACCAGGAATGCTTGTGCACAGAAGAAAGACCACGTGAGAGCACAGCAAGAAGGCAGCCATCTGCAAGCCAAGAAATCAAGCCTGCCAACACCTTGATCTTGGACTTCTGGCCTCCAGAACTGTGAAAAATAAATTTCTGTTGTTTAAGCTACCCAGTCAATGGTATTTTGTTACGGCAGCAAGCACGCTAATCTAAGGGGAGTGAGAAGTGAACTGACATTTGGGTTAGGTGCTTTATGTCTCTTATACCAGCAGCACACAGCAAGAGGAGTCAGGTCAGATCCAAGTTGGAATGCCAACTCTGCCCCTTACAAGGTGAATGACCCTGGGCAAGTGACTTCATCCTCTGAGACTCATATTCCTCCTCTTGCAGAAGAACAATACACATGTTAGAGAACTCGTGTGAGAGTTAGACACAGTATGTGTAAAGCACCTGGCATACTGCCTGGCCCATAGTAGATGCTCAGTGAGCAGTGGTAGTAACCACTGTTATTTCAGGTATTGACAACGGAAAGGCAGGTTTTATCCAGTTATTCAAGTGAGGAAACTGAAGCTCAAAGATGTTAAGGGACTTGCTTAAGGTCACGCAGGTAGAAAGGGATAGCTATGGTCTCCTTCCCAGGAAGCCTAGAATCAGAGAAGAGCAGGGGCATCATCCTGCTTCACGGTGAGAACCAAAGGCCCCAAGAGGCTCTGTACCTTCCCCACAGACTCACAGCAAGGCCATGGGGGACATGAGACTGGAACCCAAGGTCACTCAAAGCCCCTCCATTGCTTTTGCCACTGCTCTGTGCTCTTAGTATCTCAAACGAAGAGGCACAGCCCTCCTTCTAACTTCTCCCACTCTGGGAAATCTGTCTCATCCCACCAATGACAGAGTACTCACTGTGAACACTCTGAAGTGGAGGACATACGAGCAGATAAGCCAGACTTACTCTGGAAATCTTCCTGTGGAATCTTTCGATACTTCGGAGGGCGTCCAATTCTGGAGAAGGAAGGACCAGGTCCATGGCAGGGAATCAGTGTCTGGCCCATTTCCAGAGGCTACGAGGCCCCACACCCCCAGGAAGGCCGGGCCCTGACTCCCTGGCCTCCATACCGGCCATGATGGCGAGGCTTCTTCCTTGGGGAGAAGCCTGAGAGGTTCTTCTTGCGAGCTGAGGCCTCTGAGTCAGACAGCTCTGCTTTCAGCCGGCTCTGGTTCCTCTCAGCCAGCGGGCAGCCTGAGAGGCAATGGTGAGCTGTGAACTTGCCTGTGACATGGCCAGAGCCGTCGCAACCAGGAGTGGGGCACTTCCTGGGGAAGAAGAGGCTTAAGTTGGGTTGAATCCACTGGTCCCTGCTGAGCCCTCTCCAGCCCTGGTCCCATCTGGAGAGTGTCTTGATGGACCCCAGTCGGCTGCACGCAGTAGGTGCAAAACAACCCTGAGGGTCTCAGCAGGAACCTTCACTCACCGGTGGTGAAAGCTGTATTTGGATGTCCTAGTGTGGGGCAGGCTCCTATAGCTGAGAGGGGGACAGCCCCCAAGGGAGGCAGAGCTGGGCTCTCTGGGTCCTAGAAGAGCAGAAAGGAGGGGGGTCCTCATGGAGTCCTAGGGGTGGGGAGTGCTGGGAAGGAAGGAGCAGTTTCCACTGGGGAGATCAGCACTAGAAATCCACTCCCCAGGGATGAGGGCCCTGTGTCAGTTGTGACACCATTCTCTGTTACTGGATATCTGCCCCTCTCTGAGTAAGGAGGGCTTAGCTCTCATATGTTAATACTTTGCTGACACCTGTAGACCATGCCCTCAGTCTCTGAGAGAACTCTAGGGGAGAAGAGCCACTCAGAGTTGGTTGGGTGAAGCCATACCTTAGAAGCCACATCGGGCAGATTCATGTTACTCTCAGTTCTTTTTCTTGTTTTCATTCCCAAGACTTTGGTAACTTTTTTATGGCTCTGCCCATGCTTGGAGAACATTCAAAAAGGATCAACACTCCATGTGAGACAAACACAGTTGCAGCAGGGAAATAAGGAAGGAGAATCCTAAGGGTGAAAATGGGGCTGAGCAGCCCAGTGACCTGAACTCTAATCCCTGCCACACAGACAATGAGAATTTACTTTAGGAAGCCAGCATGTCCTTAGCAAACACAGTGCATGCTCAGTGTGGCTCTGCTAGATGCTGAGAGAAATCCCTGAGTGCCTGACCACCTCTGAAGCACATGCTACCAAGTGAGCTAGCCCCTGTGCACCTCAACACCCCAAACCCCGACAACTGGGGTAGCCAGAAGCGCTGCTTAGTGTAGCATATAGTCCGGGGGTGGGGTGGATGGAGGATTCCGAAACTCATGGTAGGCGTCAGAGCCCTCTGTGTCATATTTGGGCATGGGTTGTCAGAGCTCTGTAGGCAAACTACAGGACTGTCAGAACCTGGGGGGAAAGGAAAAGATCAGAGTGCCCTAGGGGTACACACGGAGAGGAGGCTGCAGGGGATGTCCTGTCTTGGAGCACCAGCCGGCAGGGTGGATGTCTGGGTGGTCAGCGTCGATCCAGAAATCATAGCCATGACTCCAGCCATCAAAGTGGATCTGGGGAGGAAAGGCTCTTAGAAGTCAGGTGTTTCTCATGGAGCCCAGCTCAGCCAGGAGGTCCTCTCCCCATCCCTGGGACCCGTCAGAAGCTAGATCCTGGATTGGAAGAATCAAGGGGCCAACCCTGCAATAATCAGTCTTGGCCACCACATTTTCCAAGGGCATCACTCATCAAGTTACTGGCATCTCCCACTGGCAGTCCTCGGGTGGGACGAGGATTATTAGGCCCATCTTACAGATGATGTAAGGCTTAGAGAGGGAAAATGACTTGTCCAAGCCCACAAAAATAAGTCACAGATGAGGCAAGAATGAGATTCAAGATCTCTGGCTTCATCTCTCTCATGCCATGATGCCCTTGACCTCTAAGCAGTCTACAGAATTCCTGCCCAACTGGCCTGTCCACTTCCCAGCCCTAGGGTCCCAGAGCCACCTTTATCCGATGGTCCTCCACATCCTCCACGCTGGCCACGCGAATCAGGGCTGGGTTCCTGCGGTCCACAGCCTCCAGCTTCATGTTGACCAGGAAGCTGTGAGGGGGTCGCTGCAGATGGGACAGCTTCCTTCAGGCCAAGGCCCAGCTCAGCAGAGCTGAGGCCCCACAGAGGGAGCCCAAATGCTGTGCCTGGGGAAACTGGGGTTTGCCCAAAGGAGAAAACTAGGGCCCCAGCCTGGCTAGCTGAGTGCTCCATGTCTTTCTGAGCTCAGCTCTGGGGGCAGGGAGCACTGACTCACCACCTTGAAGGCCCAAGCGGGGACAGCAGAGGCCCCAGTTTCTTCCAGATATTTCTCCCAACAGAAGTTATCAGGGTCTGGGTAGTCTGGAGGAGAGGATGAGAGCAATGTCTAGCCACCCAGGTGTACTGGGGAAGCCCTCTGCCCCCAAGCACGACCAGGAACATGGAAGGGACAAAGGCCCTTGGAGTAGAATCTCCCCCACCATCACCACAGCCAGCTCCTTGCACTGGGCTCCTCAGGCAGATGGGTGCTAGTAGAACCAAGCACAGCACCACCCTAATAGTTTACAGGGCTGTCTGGGAACCCTGACTCCTGTCACTCTTGGTCTGTTGCTCCCACCCCAGACCCATCTGAATCTCTATTGTATTTGGGCCAATGCAATACTTCCAGGAGGAAGGACTCATTTTACTTCTGATTCCCCGCTTCCTTGCTGAGATGGTCATGTAACTTTCTTCCCCTAAACCCCAGTGGAGTCAGGGTTTGACAGGAGTCTCCTAAAATCAAAGGGTTCTCAACTCCCAGGCCAAGAAGCTGAGGCTTCAGGACACGTCTGTTCTCTCACCCTGACCCTAGAGAGCCAGCTACCGAGGCACTACTGGTAGGCGGTCAGTGGAGGGAAGCAGAGCCAGGCTTAGGAAAGGGGACGTGCTCAGGCTGCAGGGTCACCTTGTGGAGGGGTGAGGGGCTTTCCTTGCTTCTGGCACCAGCCTACTGGGTGGATGTAGGGGCTGCTGGGATCACACCTGAAATCCAAGAACACGTCACTGTCCCAAGAGCAACTTGAGGCCCTGAGCCTGCCATCCCCTGACAGCATGGCTCAGGACCCACCCTCATCTACTTCTTAGTGAGAGGGAGACAGATGGCAATGACAAAGTTAGAAAATTGCAACATGAATGACAAACTCTACCATCACCATGATATCTAAGGGAAAATCATGAATCATAGGGGTTTGCTCATCTTAACCATGGTATTTTTAGATGAAACATTTAATATTGAGCTATATTTCTTATGATAAAACTCAATTCAATTATCTTCCAACCTGAGGAAGATCTGAATGTCAGAACTGGACTGAGTGGGGCTACATGGTACCTGAGATATGAAAGCAGCTGCCCCCTGCCATCCCCTCGCCCCCTGAGACCACGTCTGGGCCCTCCCACTACCAGTAGTCATAAGTATCATCCCAGTTGTCGAAGTGCACCAGGAAGCGGCTGTCCACCACATCGGTCACACTGGCCACGCAGACAAGGGAGGGGTTCATGCGGTCAACAGCCTCCAGCTTCATGCCCACCTGGAAGCCCAGGGGTGGGGGACTCTAGGGGAAAAAGAGGGGCTGCCATGGCCAGGGCCAAGCTGGCTAGCACCAGCCCCGAGCCCATTGGCAAACAAAGGAATAGGTTCTCTAGGAAAGCCTGGGGTGTGGACAGTGAGAAAGGAAGGAGAAATAAGCTGGGAAAGAGGGCCCTCCAGGGCAGAATTATAACCTGAGCCCTGAGGCACTCAGGAACCTCTGGTCTCCAAGGTGCACTCAGAGGCCTGGCTTGTGCCAGAAGGTAAGTGCCTGGAAGGAGGCTATGCGTTCGCCCAAAGAACCTGGCGAATCAGGTATAAATCTTCCCTACCCAGACAATCCCTCCCAGCCTGTCCTGAGGCAGTTGTGGCAATAGTGGGGTGACCGGGAAGAAACAGTGGACATCTATGGCACAGAGGCAGGCGGGGAACCAGTATAAACTGAGTACCTGCCATGTAAGCTTCAAAAGACATCACCTCCCTGGACCTTTACAACAACCCTATTCCCATTTAAGAAGTTAAATCACTTGGCCCAGAACACAATGCTAGTCAATGGTGGCGCCACTATTTAAACAGTTTGGATTAGAAGTCGGCATTTGTTGTCACAACAGCAGATGGGACCCCACCTGTCACCTGGGAACTTGCAAGTATGAACTCTGGGGCTGGACTGGGGTGGGGGAGTAACTGTCTCTGCCTGAAGAGCATGGTGGAGGCCCGGGCCCATGGGGACTCTAGACATGCAATATGGTTGTTTTTTTATTAGACACAGGGTCTCACTCTGTTGCCCAGGCTGGGGTGCAGTGGTACAATCACAGCTTGCTGTAGCCTTGAATTCCTGGGCTCAAACAATCCTCCCACCTCAGCTAGCTACTGTAGTAGCTAGGACTACAGGCACGTGCCACCATGCCCAGCTAATTTAATGACATTTTTTATATAGATAGGGTCTCACTATGTTGCCTGCGCTGGTCTCAAACTCCTAGGCTCAAGTGATCCTCCCGCCTCAGCCTCCCAAAGTACTGGAATTACAGGTGTGAGCCACCGCACCCAGCCAGTATGATATATATATATATACAAACATACACTTTTCTTTTTTGAGATGGAGTTTCGTACTTGTTGCTGAGACCGGAGAGCAATGGCGCGATCTTGGCTCACTGCAACTTCCGCCTCCCAGGTTCAAGCGATTCTCCTGCCTCAGCCTCCTGAGTAGCTGGGATTACAGATGCCCAACACCATGCCCAGCTCATTTTTTCTATTTTTAGTAGAGACGGGGTTTCACCATGTTGGCCAGGCTGGTGTTGAACTCCTGACCTCAGGTGATCCACCTGCCTCAGTCTCCCAAAGTGCTGGGATTACGGGCATGAGCCACCGTGCCCGACCCAGTATAATATTTTTAATGGGGGCTCCCTATATATCCTAGGCCTTTTGGTTGGGATTATGTGAGATACTTTAACTGCTGGATAAGCTGCCAGCTGCCTTGAACAGAGGAAAGGACAAGGGATGAATTGTTGGAAATAAATGGAGGAATCTCAATGTTGGGCAAAAGGAAGAAAAAAGAAGCTCCCAGAATAGAGGTATTGACCTTACACCAAAGAACTGCAAAAGCAAACCAAAGCAAGAATACATGAGCAATGATATCTCAGTGCTCAGACTAGGGTAGTGGGTCAGGGGCTCCAAGGGGATGTGAGGACAGGATATCTGCAGTAGCAAAGGAGGGAAGGAAGTCGGGAAAAACCTATAACCAGCTTCCCATCCCTGGCCCTGGACCCTGCCCAGCTGTGCCCCTCCCCATCTGATATGAGAGATCAGAACAAAGCTGAAAGAACCAGTAGATTAACTTCCTTCTGATGAGTCAGATACCCTGGGCCAGCTGCAGTGACTCTGGGACTTGGGGGTGACATCCACTCTCACTCAGGGGCACTCACGTGGCTCTGGCTCACAAACAGGTGCTTGGGGGCAGCCTGAGCTCTTGTGCTGCGCAGGTACTGGCTCCAGCTGAACTCCTCCTCCTTGTAACCTAGGCCCCTCGAGGGGGATGAACAGAGCGCCGTGCAGAGTCTGGGCCACGGCGAGGGCACCCCACAGTGAAGCAGCAGAATCAGGCATGCCTGAGGACCACCATCCCCCAGCCCTCAAGAACTTGCCCAGGGATCCCCCACTACTGAAGCAGGACACGACTTGAGCGGACACTCAAATGGCAAGTGCAAAGCGGAAGTCCTAGGGCTCCTGGTCAACTTGGTCCCAGGGCAGACTCATCAGGATGCGATGAAGAGAGGCTGACTTTGGAACAGCGTACAGGGTCAGAAAACAAACGAGTTGGAAGCCAGGGGACCCAAGGGGAAGAAGCAAAGGGTCTGAGGACTCACTGCCTCACTGTGACCAACCCAGCTAGGCCTTACCTTTGGGAGGCTGCAGCTTGTGCCCCGTCTTCTCAAACCAGCCAGCAGGGTGAATGTCAGGGGAGTTGGCATTGACCCAGAAGTCATGGCACTCAGAATACCCATCAAAGTGCAGGCGTAGGCGATAGCCACATACCTGGCCCCATGAGGGGAATCAGGGACTCCAATGTCAGGAGATGCCCCACTCCCCATCTCCCTCACCTCTCCTGGCCCAGTCTGGTGGTCTCAGAAGCTCTAATGCTAGCAGGTTCCCCAACCCCACCTTTCTTTCCTCCCAGGTGTACCCCATCCTGTCCTATTCTGCAGTGAGGACAATTTGTGTACTCATGAGCCCTGAGTTCTGGATACAAGGGAGGTGGACCCTATGAGAGTCTCCTGCCCTTTTGAGCCCTGGACAGAATTCTGAGGGCAGCCACCAAGGCTCAGGACTGCTGAGGGCTCCTGATGACTGTTCCCTCTGCTACCTTCTCTCACTGCTCCCCACTCACACTCTGCTTCCAGTCTTGCTGAGCTAATAGCAATTCCTTGAGGGTAGCAGTCTGTTCCATGCCCCAGGGCTTTTGCCCACTTTGCTCCTTCTGCCTGGAGCTCCCTCCTTATTCACAACTTCTCTCTCAAGACTCTGCAAAGGAGGCCCTTCCTCTATGCTTTTCCTGCTCCTCAGACAGATCTGATCCAGCTGTGCCTCCCAGCTCAAGTCTGCTGCCACCCCCATGGCATGTCACTGATATGTTTATTTGGCTGGTTCCCCAGACAACTGTGAGCTCCTAGAGGACAAAGACCTTGTTTGACTCACGCCAACATCCCTGGCCCTCGGGATCTCCTCAAGCTTTCCCAGAGTGGACAGTATACGTTCATCCAGTAATAGGACTGACCCATGACACTCCATGTGGTTTTTTTCTTTTAAGCTTTCTGTGTATTCCAACTTAATCCCCTACTAGATTGTGTGTGCTCTGAGGGGAGGGAGGTGTTTCCTTCTATGTCCCCAGCAAGATCCATCAATCTACACTGAGAGACATCATCAGAAAGGTGGTACCAAGCCCCAGCTCACCTCAGCCACAGTGAGGATGAAGTACATGGACGGGTGTTGAGGGTCAATGCCTTCCAACTTCATGCCCAGTTTGAAGCCATTCTTGTTGTGAGTGACTGCCTGGGACTGTCAACGCACAGAGTGGAGAGGACCCAGCTTCCATCCAGCCTTATCCTTGCCTAGTGGGCTTGGGGTGAAGGAGCTGCCTTTAGGCCCCACCCGCCTGGTATTTCCAAAGGGGCAACTTATTTGGGGATCGTTACTTCAGGGATCTAGAGAGAGAGAGAATATCTCCCAGGTCCCTTGAAAAATGTGGGTGAGTCAGGGCTGGACTCACCAAGGGCTCCCTCTCACCAAAGTCATGGAAAGATCACTGCTGAATCGAGTAGAAGTCACCAGAACTCAAAAGTCTGCAGGCCCAGTGATGGGTGAGCCCAGCTTCCACCTCTCTATTTCTTCCCACCCTGCCAGCCCCTTATGGCGGGCCCTTTTCCACTCTGGGCCCCTAAACAGTCTCTCCCTTTCCATTCTGCCAGTCCACTGAGGCATGCCTGACACAGAAAACGCCAGAAGGCCTAAGTTTGGTGGTGTGTCCCTGGACTGGGAAGACAAGCTCTTCCTAGGGGGAAATTGTCCAACTCACGTCCTGGAAGAGGCTGACTGGGGCAGTAATGGCCTTCTGCTCCTCTAGGTAGGATTCCCACGACCAGCCTTCCTTCTTCTCACCTGTTGCTGTGGAAAGGGGACAGACAGGCTAACTCCTGGGCTGCTCCTGATGTATGACCTTCTTCAGCTTCCCCTGACGAAGCTCTACCTTCATCCCCAAAACAAACCTTTGTCTGCATTTACATGTACCCTCTGGTCCCACCCACCATGATGGTGCCAGACACAGGGGGCTGGGGGAAGGCTTGGTCTCAAGTGAGGCTAAACCAAATTCTGCCCGTCACTTCCTCCCTACCCCCTCAGGCCACTGTCAGCAGAACTACTCTGGATCATTCAGCAACTGACTGAAGTTTCAAAGTCTCGGCCACAGAGGGACCCTGTCCTCTGACATGACAAAGCTGAGTGACAAGTCGTGTGCCAGAGAACTTAGTCATAATGCCATCTAAACTCACAAGGAAAGGAGAGGAAAAAAAGAAATGAGAGGGAAAATAAGAAAATAGGAAGAAGAGGAACAGTTGGGAGAAATAAGAAACATGGTTGGGCATGGTGGCTCACGGCTGTAATCCCAGCACTTTGGGAGGCTGAGGCAGGTGAATCACTTTGAGGTCAGGAGTTTGAGACCAGCCTGGACAACATGGTGAAACCCCGTCTCCACTAAAAATACAAAAATTAGTTGGGCGTGGTGGTACATGCCTGTAATCCCACCTACTCGGGAGGCTGAGGCAGGAGAATTGCTTGAACCTGGGAGGCAGAAATTGCAGTGAGCCGAGATCGCACCACTGCACTCCTGCCTGGGCGACAGGGTGAGACTCCGTCTCAAAAAACAAACAAAAAACCAAAAATTATCCAGGCGTGGTGGCATACACCTGTAGTCCCAACCACTTTGGAGGTTGAGGCAGAATTGCTTGAACCCGGGAGGTGGAGGCTGCAGTGAGCTGAGAACATGCGGCTGCACTCCAGTCTGGGTGACAGAGGGAGCCCCCGTTTCAAAAAAAAAAAAAAACCCACTTTTTTTATTCTTCTTCCCCTGAACACTTACAGAGACTTACACAAATGTGCATATGTGTGCTTGGTGGGCGCCCCCCAGAGTGGATACACTGAATTCCACAGCCCTCCCAGACACACAGCCTATGTGCACACACATATACTCACACACATACACTATGGTCAGGGCCTAAGCCCAGGTCCTGTCCATGCCTCCAAGTCTCAGGGTCCTGGGGAGGGAGATGAACCCCCCTGCAGCACCTTCAATCTAACCTGAGGTGGAGTCCTAGCCTCTAACAGAGGACAAACACCCTTTAAAGGCTAGAATAGCCAGTCACATGTAGGTTGACCAGATCAGCATGAACTGTCTCCAGCTGAAGGCTACAGACAACTAAAGAGACAACAACTAACAAGAATCAATTCATATCCCTTAGGTAAATGGCTCCAGCTTCTTCTAGAAACTTCTACACTTCTATTTTGTCATCTGTGAAATGCAGATATCCACCATACAGGATCACTATGATGATTAAGTCAGATCTATGTATAAAAGATCCTTATGAAATACAGAACGCTGTATTTCTGTTACCAGTGCTTCCTGGGTCTTCACTAAGTCTGTAGGACTGGATCGTAGCTTTGCTTTTCTCTGCTTCTCTTGGCTACTGCCCTGGATAATTTAGGCTTGGAGTGGTCTGTCTCTCAGGAAGATGTTTTTTTTCCCTTTTTGCTTTAGTTGGGACCTAAGTGGCTAGAGGCACCTGTTTTTGTTTTTTTGTTTGTTTGTTTTGTTTTGAGACACAGTCACTCTGTCGCCTAGGCTGGAGTGCAGTGGTGCAATCTCAGCTCACTGCCTCCCAGGTTCAAGCAATTCTCCTACCTCAGCCTCCGAGGTACCACTACGTGCGGCTATTTTTAAAATCTTTAGTAGAGACTGAGTTTCACCACGTTGGACAGGCTGGTCTCAAACTCCTGACCTCAGGTGATCCACCTGCCTTGGCCTCCCAAAGTGTTGGGATTACAGGTGTGAACCACCGCACTTGGCCTAGAAGCACCTGTCTTGCAGCTGCCTAAATTCCTCAGTCACTGTACCAAACCTTGAGATCTCAACTGCCTGATCCAGTTGGGCCACAGAAGGTATTTTGTTCATCAACGGATCAAGCAAGCTACCAAACTCTCAGGGACCTATGTGGACACCAATCTGCAGCTCATCTCTTCTGGCTATCCTTTGTCCTGAGTAAAACCTGGATTGTCCCTTAGAACATATCACCTACTATATTCCCTCAAGAAACCCTCCAGCTCTCCACTCAGTCTTCATCCATTCTTACTGAGTAGGGAAAAGAGAAGAGAGAGTAGACTTCAGGATGCCATCATCCTGCTGTTTCTTGCCACTGGGATTCCACATCACCATGCATATGACAAGACGTCTTCACTTTTCCCAAATTTCTTCTACTATGACAGAACCCTTCCCAACAGTCATTTCTTCCTCCCTGGATGACTTTCTTCTTTTTGCCTCACTCTTCCCAAACCATAACATCAGTTAAGGGGCTGACTACCTGCCAGATTTCATGTCTCGGGCACCTCTGCTGCTCTTTGGTGCTTCAATTCTCAGTTTGCTTCCCTTTACCCATACTCCAGAGGCCAAGCTCTGAGACCCCCATGCCACAGCAGACACCTCTGACAGCACCCTCTATCTGCCATTATCTCTTACCACTGGTCCCCTGAAGATGTCCCTCCCTGGGTCTGTACTACCTTCATATTCACTCACTAGTCACAACACTTACCAAGCATACATTCTTCAGTTTACCATTATGCACCTCTTCATTTGACCTTAGCCATTCCTTTTACCATTTAGTGGTTAAACCTGTGTGCCATGTCTGGTACTAGACATTGGGGGTACAGAGATGCCTGAAACACTTCATATACATGGTCTCCTTGAATCCTCATAATGCCCTGAGATGATAGAGAGGGCTCATAGTAACCCCTTTCACAGGTGAGGACAGACATTCAATGTAATCCACTGGAAAGAGGCCTGACCACCAAATCCTTCAGCAATTACTAGATTCCTTCCCTGACCAAGCCCCCAGCCAAATTCAGTTTCCTGCCTCCTTTTTCTATTGGTAAACAGTGGGCTGAGCCCTTAGGCACATCCCCAAACCCAAGTAAGTCCCAAGGCTCCTGTGTATAGTTGTACAATCTGTGCACTGTATATAGGTGCCCAGCCAAGGGAGTGAACGGGGCTGAAATCCAGCCGGGACTTTCTACCAAGCCAAGTGGCTGACTCTATTGTGAAGAAAGGTTGCCCTTTTCTAACTGGTCTGCCCAGGAGAAGTACTTTTTTTTTTTTCTTTTTTCTTTTTTTTTTTTTTTTGAGACGGAATCTCACTCTATCGCCCAGGCTGGAGTGCAGTGGTGCGATCTCGGCTCACTGCAAGCTCCACCTCCCAGGTTCACGCCATTCTCCTTCCTCAGCCTCCTGTGTAGCTGGGACTACAGGCGCCGCCACCATGCCCGGGTAATTTTTTGTATTTTTAGTAGAGACGGGGTTTCACCGTGTTAGCCAGGATGGTCTCGGTCTCCTGACCCCGTGATCTGCCCGCCTCGGCCTCCCAAAGTGCTGGGATTACAGGCGTGAGCCATTGTGCCCGGCCGAGAAGTACTTTTTTTTATAACTTGTACAAAGGTACCATATTGGCTAGCGGTGGCAATGATCCTCTCTCCAGTTCCAGAAATGCTCCTTTGTTTATTCCTGCTTCCTTAGACCAGATGCTCTTGGATAGCACTTTCTTTGGCAAGCTCAGCCTGATCTAAAACGAAACTTGTAACTTCTCTGCCAAAGCCTGTAGCCCTTTCGGTATTCGTTACCCTAGTCAATGGCACCACCGTCCATTCATCCAGTCACGCAAGCCAGAAACTTGGAAGTGATCATTTATGCCTGTTTTTTTTTTTTTAACTCCCCAGGATCCTTATGTTCTACTGATTCCAACTCCTAGGTATCTCTTGGATCTATATCAATCTCTCCACATTTACTGTCCTTGCTTTGAACCTAGTCCAAAAGCCTCTTAACTGGTCTCTGCCTCACCCTTATTCTACTGCCAGAATACATATCAAATAAAAAACCTGTTTATTTTCTTTGCTTTAGGTTCCATGACTTCTCATTTCCAACCCAAAACCCAAAAATCTAAACACCTTTCCACACCACACACAGTGCCAGCGAACTAGCTACTCCCCATCAGGCCAGCTTCATCATGCATTTCCATGCCCCTGTATGTCTGTGCCTTTGCATAGGTTGATACTTCTGCTTTAAAATCCCACCCCCACCTTGTTCCATTATCCTATCTTTTTCACATCCTTCAAGACGTAGCCATAGTTCCAGCACCTAGCACAAGACTTTACATAAAATAGATGCAAAACCAATGCTTGTTAAATGACCATACGGATGGATGGATGGATGGATGAAATACCATCCCATCTACCCCATGGAGCCTTTCTGTACTCCAGCAGGCAGAGTGTATTCTGTGGCAGCCCCTTGTATTTACATACCCCACACATAACACTTTTTATACGGTTACATAATAATCTGTTCACATATCTATTTCTGCAACTAGATTATGAGCTCATTAAGTGCTAGTACTGTTTTGCTTACTCTGAACTCTTAGCATCTAGCCCACTATCTGGTACATAAGAGGCACTTAGTATTTGTTAAATAAGAGAACAATGATGGAAATAACTACATATCAAAAACCGAGATGCAGCCAAAGCAATATTTAGAGGAAAATGACAGCCTTAAATAAACATATTAGAAAAGGAGGATGGCGGCCGGGCGCGGTGGCTCAAGCCTGTAATCCCTGCACTTTGGGAGGCCGAGACGGGCGGATCACGAGGTCGTGAGATTGAGACCATCCTGGCTAACACGGTGAAACCCTGTCTCTACTAAAAAGTACAAAAAATCAGCTGGGCATGGTGGCAGGCGCCTGTAGTCCCAGCCACTCGGAAGGCTGAGGCAGGAGAACGGCGTAAACCCGGGAGGCGGAGCTTGCAGTAAGCTGAGATCTGGCCATTGCACTCCAGCCTGGGTGACAGAGCGAGACTCCGTCTCAAAAAAAAAAAAAAAGAAAAGGAGGATGGCTAAAATTAATGAAATTTAAAAATCAAAATAAATCTGTCTCATGAAGTTAGAAAAGTAAAATTAACCCAAAGAAAATGGAAATAAAAAATTTTAAAGACAAATAAAATTAGTACATTTCTGGAAAGACTGATTAATAAACAGACAGACTCTGGGAGGCTGAGGTGGGAGGATTGCTTAAGGCCAGGAGTTCCAGACCAGCCTGGGGGCAACATAGTGATATCCTGTTTCTATTTTTTTTTTTTTTTGAGATGGAGTCTCACTCTGTCACCCAGGTTGGAGTGTGGTGGCGCAATCTCAGCTCACTGCAACCTCCGCCTCCTGGGTTCAAGCGATTCTCCTGCCTCAGCCTCCCGAGTAGCTGGGATTATAGGCATGCGCCACCATGCCCAGCTAATTTTTTGTATTTTTCTTCTCTGCACTTCCAGAAATGTAGAGATGGGGTTTCACCATATTGGCCAGGCTGGTCTTGAACTCCTAACCTCAGGCGATTTGCCCACTTTGGCCTCCCCTGTTTCTATCTTTGAAAAAAGTTAAAAATAAAAAGAAAATCCGGCCGGGCGCGGTGGCTCAAGCCTGTAATCCCAGCACTTTGGGAGGCCGAGACGGGCGGATCACGAGGTCAGGAGATCGAGACCATCCTGGCTAACACGGTGAAACCCCGTCTCTACTAAAAAATACAAAAAACTAGCCGGGTGAGGTGGTGGGCGCCTGTAGTCCCAGCTACTCGGGAGGCTGAGGCAGGAGAATGGCGTAAACCCGGGAGGCGGAGCTTGCAGTGAGCTGAGATGCGGCCACTGCACTCCAGCCTGGGCGACAGAGCGAGACTCCGTCTCAAAAAAAAAAAAAAAAAAAAGAAAATAAGAGAAATTTAAAAATGTCCTACAGATACTAAAAGGATAAGGGGATCTTGCTGACCAGTGCAGACCTTCAGGAGAGCAGTCCAAGTGCAGGCCTGCTATAGTCTCCTGTCTGCACAGGTGAGAAGAGAACAATGTCGCAGGATACCGGTCCACAAGTGCCTTTGCACTGGTTTGGCTGTTGGCTAGGCAGCACTGGTTGCCTCTGGAGGGATCACTGACTATGCAAAAGCAGGTAGAATGCCATTCCTCTCTGGGGGTTTAACAGGCCTGGGTGCTTATCAGCTTTCAGGATCCAAGGGATGCTTGGGTTTTCCTAGCTACATCTGAGACCTTGGCTGGCATTATGGGAATGAGATTCTACCACTCTGGAAAATTTATGTCTCCAGGTTTAATTGCAGGTACCAGTTTGCTGATGGTTGCCAAGCTGGGAATCGGTACGTTGAACAAACCCCATCAGTAGTAGTCATTTCCCAGCTTGGACTCTTGAAGAATTAAAAATCTCCAAACTTCCACTATTTTCAAGGTATTAACAGAAATAAGTCCAGCATTTTTGCATATTCTGACATTTTACTTCATTTATTATTATTATTATTTTGAGACAGGGTCTCATTCTGTCACCCAGGCTGGAGCGCAGTGGCAGATCTCGGCTCACTGAAACCTCCGTTTCCCAGGTTCTAGTGATTCTCCTGCCTCAATCTCCTGAGTAGCTGGGATCACAGGTGTGCTCCACCATGCCCAGCTAATTTTTTTTTTTTTTTTGTATTCTTATTAGCGATGGGGTTCACCATGTTGACCAGGCTGGTCTCAAACTCCTGAGCTCAAGTGATCCACCTGCCTCGGCCTACTAAAGTGCTGGGGTTACAGAGGTGAGCTACCAGGCCCGGCTATCTGACACTTTACTTTAGAAAAGAAAAGACACTATTGGCCAGGCGCAGTGGCTCATGCCTATAATCCTAGCACTTTGGGAGGCCAAGGCAGACGGATAGCTTGAGATCACGAGTTTGGGCTAGCCTGGGCAACATGGTGGAACCCTGTCTCTACAAAAATACAAAAATTAGCCAGGCATGGTGGTGTGCGCCTGTAGTCCCAACTAATCAGAAGGCTAAGGAGGGAGGATGGCTTGAGCCTTACAGGCGGAGGTCACGGTGAGCGGACATCGCACCACTGCACTCCAGCCTGGGTGATCAAGCCAGATCTTGTCTCAAAAAAAAAAAAAAGACACCAAACTTAGCAGGGAAAAACTCAGTCACCATTACAACCCCACAGACACCCTAATACAGTTTAATTCTTGTGTATTGATGCTATATCTTCTTTCTGTATCATTTTTTTGAGACAGAGTTTTGCTCTGTCACCCAGACAGGAGTGCAGTGGCACGATCTCAGTTCACTGCAACTTCCGCCTCACAGGTTCAAGCGATTCTCCTGCCTCAGGCTCCTGAGTAGCTGGGACAACAGGAGCATGCCACCATGCCTGGCTGATTGTTGTATTTTTAGTAGAGATGGGGTTTCACCATGTTGGCCAGGATGGTCTCGATCTCCTGACCTTGTGATCCACCCACCTCGGCCTCCCAAAGTGCTGGGATTATAGGTGTGAGTCACTGCAGCTGGCCTCTTTCTCTATCTTACAGGTGAAATCTCAAGGAATAAAATGTTAGGTGGCAACAATGGGGGCTCTGAAACCTCATGCTGTGCTCAGAGGAACAGTGTGAAAAAAATCTCTTATGATATTTAGGATATCTGTTCTTTCGCTCATCTTAGGGTACAGAGCTACTTTGAAATTATGTTAAATGGAGTATCAATGAAAATAAAGTTTACTATAAATAAAAAAGGGGAGCCAGGTGCAGTGGTGTATGCCTGCAGTCCCAGAACTCAGAAGGCTGAGGCAGGAGGATCACTTGCACTCAGGAGTTGAAGGCCAGTCTGGGCAACATAGTAAGATCCTGTCTCTAAAAATAATGATAAAAAATAAAATAATTAAAAGGGGGTATTATGAATTTTCCACCCTTTTGATGACTTCCTTTACTTAATCACCTAGTCTCATGCCTACCTCTACACACTAGTGAAATTGCTCTCTTCAGTTACTAAGGTCAAAATCAATGACCTATTCTTATTCTTCAACCCTTGATCTTCATGTGCTGCCCACCACCCATTCCATCTTGTCATTTCTTTCTTACCCACTCTCTTCGTTCTATTCTTCTTCCTCCTCCTGCCTCAACCCTGCTCCTCAATGGTGCAACCCTAGAAACGAACACAGTACTTCCCTCCCACCTTCTTTCCTTTCTTCTCATTCCCTCAGGAAGCTTCTTCAGCATACTATCAGTTACTTCAGTACAGATAATTAAAAAATTAATGGTTCTAGTCAGACCTTTTGCTACAATGTCTACAGAAAAGACAGAAAATGTAAAGGGAAGAACAGAATGCCAAGATTCAAGAAGAACCAATGAATTACAAGCAGTCCTCAGGGTACTACTATGTGCTGGGTCTTTTTGCTCTCAATTTGCTACAGAGATATTTGTGTGTTTGCCTCTCTCCTATAGAACATGGTTAGCCAATTCATAATCAGTTCATTTTAAGACACTGAAAGTTTAACCAAGAGTCCGATATTTATGTTTAACATGTGCCTTATAGGGATCTACGCCTGGGAACACCAAACTGAAGAGGCTGGACTCCAAAATGTTATAGTCTATTGTTTACCTGGTGTCAGCCATTAAAATTACCTTTGGTTTCTAGGAAGTATAAATGGACCCTTTTTGAAAATGTAATGAAAGTCATGGACAACTCACATAAACAAGTCACAGAATTTTGCATGTAAACTTAGATTAAGGACCACAGTTAAGTCAGTGTTGCTTTAAGTGGCATACTGATCCATGTCTGGTACTGAATTACACACTCATATTCTCAACTTGCTCACCAACTCCATATGGCAGTCCTTGTATTTCAATATAAAATCTGTTTTTCACACCCAATTTAAAAATGGGCAAGGATCTGAATAGACATTTCTCCAAAGAAAATATATAAATGGCAAATAAGCACATGTAAACATGCTAACATCATTAGCCATCAGGGAAATGCAAATCAAAACCACAATGAGATACCACTTGATAACCTCTAGAATGACCATAATAAAAAAGATAATAACAAGCATTGGTAAAGATGGGGATAAACTGGAATCCTCATATACTGCTGGTGAGAATGTATAATGGTGCAGACACTTTGAAAAACAGTGTGACAGTTCCTCAAAAGGCTAAACATGGAGTTACCATATGGCTGAACAATTCCGCCCCTAAGTATATACCCAAGAAAAATGAGTCCATATGTCCACACAAAAACTTGTATACAAATGTTCATACTGGCATTATTCATAATAGCGCAAAAGTAGAAGCAACCCATATGTCCATCAACTGATGAATAAACAAAGTGTGGTATGCCCATACAATGGAATATTATTCAGCAATAAAAGAAGCACATACAGCCTAAAATATGTAAACCTTGAAAACACTGTGCTAAGTGAAGAGCCAGGCATAAAAAACCACAATATGTAATTCCATTTACATGAGATGTCCAAAATAGGCAAATCTGGTATACAGAAAGCAGATTGCTGGTGGCCTAGGACTGGAGGGAGTTTAGGGGGAATGATGGCTAATAGATATGGGACTTCTTTTGGGAGTGATGGAAATGTTTTAAAATTTATTGTGGTGATGATGGTTACAGAACTCTGCGAGTAAACAAACAAACAAACAAAAAACCCACTGAATTGTATACTTCAAATGGATGAATTGTATGGTGTGTGAATTATATCTCAATAAAGCTATTAAGAACCGGTACCTTATAAAAATGTACGGAAAAAGCACTAATCATTAAAAAATTGACAAATTGGGCATCACCAAAATGAATTTTCTGTTCCTTAAAAGACACCATTTAAAAAAAAAAAAACAAAAAAAAACCAAGAGCAGGTTGCCTGTAGTCCCAGTTACTCAGAAGGCTCAGGTAGAAGGATCCCTTGAGCCCAGGAGTTTGAGGCTACAATGTGCTATGACTGTATTGTGAATCGCCACTGTACTTCAGCCTTGGCAATACAGCAAGACCTCGTCTCTTTTTCTTTTCTTTTTTTTTTTGAGACAGAGTTTCACTCTTGTTGCCTAGGCTGGAGTGCAATAGCATGATCTCGACTCACCGCAATCTCTGCCTCCCGGGTTCAAGCGATTCTCCTGCCTCAGACTCCCGTGTAGCTGGGATTATAGGCATGCGCCACCATGCCCGGCTAATTTTGTATTTTTAGTAGAGATGGGGTTTCTCCATGTTGGTCAGGCTGGTCTCGAACTCCCGACCTCAGGTGATCCGCCCGCCTCGGCCTCCCAAAGTGCTGGGATTACAGGAGTGAGCCACCGAGCCCAGCTTTTTTTTTTTTTTTTTTTGAGTCAGGGTTTTGTTCTGTCACACAGGGTGGAGTGCAGTGGTGCACTCTCGGCTCACTGCAACCTCTGCCTCCTGGGTTCAAGCGATTTTCCAGCCCCAGCCTCCTGAGTAGCTGGGACCACAGATGCTCACCACCATGCCCAGCTAATATTTGTATTTTTTGCAGAGACAGGGTTTTACCATGTTGCCCAAGCTGGTCTCGAATTCCTGAGCTCAAGTGATCCACCCACCTCAGCCTCCCAAAGTACTGGGATTACAGGCACCATGCCTAGCCTTAAAGCGTATTGTTTTTTTTCTTTTATTCCCCCAAGACAGAGTCTTGCTCTGTTGCCTAGGCTGGAGTGCAGTGGTGCAATCTCAGCTCACTGCAACCTCCTCCTCTTGGGTTCAGGCAATTCTCCTGCCTCAGCCTCCGGAGTAGCTGACATTACAGGAGTGAGCCACCACACCTGGCTTTTTTTTTTTTTCCCTGTATTTTTAGTAGAGATGGGGTTTCACCATGTTGGCCAGGCTGGTCTCAAACTCCTGACCTCATGATCTGCCCGCCTTGGCCTCTCAAAGTGCTGGGATTACAGGCATGAGCCACCGTGCCGGGCCTTAAAGTGTATTATTTATCATACCTTTATTGTAGGTATGGATAGGAAAAAACACAGTATCTATAGGGTTCAGTACTATCCATGGTTTCAAGCATCCACTGGGGCTCTTGGAATATATTCCCTGCAGATAAAAGGGGACTACTATAACTGTCACCACAATCAGAATATCTATGAACGACTAAGTAAGCTTTAGAAACTTGCAATGGTGTGTGTTAGAAAATGATCATTTACGAAACATGGTTATCAAAAAGGAGAAGACCTATGAGAGAGAAGGCCCAAATGGGCACACAAGTCACACGTTTTTAACTCTTAAACTATTGGAGGCCGGGCGCGGTGGCTCAAGCCTGTAATCCCAGCACTTTGGGAGGCCGAGGCGGGTGGATCACGAGGTCAGGAGATCGAGACTATCCTGGCTAACACGGTGAAACCCCGTCTCTACTAAAAATACAAAAAAAAAAAATTAGCCGGGCGTGGTAGCGGGCGCCTGTAGTCCCAGCTACTTGGGAGGCTGAGGCGGAAGAATGGCGTGAACCCAGGGGGCGGAGCTTGCAGTGAGCCGAGATCGCGCCACTGCACTCCAGCCTGGGAGACACAGCGAGACTCCGTCTCAAAAAAAAAAAAAAAAAAAAAAAAAACTATTGGAGCACTCAGTCAGCTCTAGGTATGTCAGGTCTGCGTCACATGAATTGAAAAGCTGGCCATCAAACTGCCAAATACAGTATAGATCCAACATAGATACAAGAAACTCAAGCAATCCCAACCCCCATTCCTACCCCCTGGATTCTTTTGTCAGAAGACTCTGAAAATGAGTAGAAAACATTTCAGTCATAGATGCAAACTTCTGTCTACTGATAGAGTTTCTTTCCTTGGAAAACAAAACAAAAAAAAAAGCACTGGGGGAAATGTCACACTACTATTGACAGTTGAGGCGGTGAGTAGTGCGCATCCAAAGATAACTTCACACTGGTCAACAGGACCTCGCTGAAAGAATGCTGATTTACGAATCTATTTATCTAAGCAAGATAGAGCAGTTGAGCCAACAGTAGTTAACACACTGCTTCTTTCCTCTGCATAAGTCTTAAGAGGCCATAAACCAAAGCGAGCTAAACCTTTGCCTTCTGATATGAATACCATAGGTGAGACACAACAGTGAAATTCTGGTTTGGTTACAATGGGCAGAAGTTGGAAGAGGCACTATAAAGTTCAGAGCCGTGGGTGCAGATTGGGCTCCTCCAGCTGGTACTGGATCCATCAAGGCAGGATAATGTCCTAAGAAATGACCTCATCTGTCTGGTTCTCTGTAGGACGGGAAAGACAGTGACTGAGGCAACTAAGCCATAGTCCAAGAGAAACCACCAACATACAAATCATCCATTCCTCCACTGAACAAACACTGATTGAGAACCTATTCCATACCAGACTCTAGCTAAGCACCAGGGATACAATGATTAATAAAACAGATACAAGAACCAAGTGCAATGGCCCATGCCTATAATCCCTGCTACTCAGGAGGTTGGGGCAGGAGGATCCCTTGAGCCCAGGAATCCAAGGCTCTAGTGTGTCTGTGAATAGCCCTACACACCAGCTTGGGCAATAGAGTGAAACTCCACCTCTTAAATCCAAAATAAAAATTAAGAAAAAGGCTGGGTGCCTTGGCTCAGGCCTGTAATCCCACCACTTGGGAGGCTGAGGTGGGCAGATAACCTGAGGTCAAGAGTTCGAGACCAGGCCAGGCACGTTGGCTCACACCTGTAATCCCAGCACTTTGGGAGGCTGAGGCGGGCGGATCATGAGGTCAGGAGATCAAGACCTTCCTGGCTAACACAGTGAAACCCCATCTCTACTAAAAATACAAAAAATTAGCCAGGCGTGGTGGCAGGCACCTGTAGTTCCAGCTACTTGGGAGGCTGAGGCAGGAGAATGGCGTGAACCTGGGAGGCGGAGGTTGCAGTGAGCTGAGATTGTGCCACTGCACTCCAGCCTGGGCAACAGAGCAAAACTCCATCTCAAAAAAAAAAAAAAAAAAAAGAGGGTCAGGTGTGGTACCTCACACCTGTAATCCCAGAACTTTGGGAAACCTAGGCAGGAGGGTCACTTGAGCCCAGGAGATCAAGACCACCTTGAGCAACAAAGTAAGATCCCCATCTCTATTTAAAAAATTTAAAAAATTAGCCATGCATGGCGGTATGCACCTGTGATCCCAGCTACTCAGGAGGTTGAAGTGGGAAGATTGCTCAAGCCCAGGAGGTCAAGGCTTCAGTGAGCTGTGTTTGCACCACTGTACTCCAGCCTGGCCAATAGAGCAAGACCCTGTCACCCTCCAAAAATTTTAATTTAAAAAATTTAAAAAAAGAAAAAAATACTAGATACCATCCTTGTGTTGATGGTTTTGAGGGCGGAGGAGAGACATTAAACAAATTGCTACATAGTATCTATGTGATTACAAGTATGACAATGCTACTTAGCTACAGTTGACAGTTGTCATATGGGAATGTGGAGATGATAATAGAGAAGGCCTCAAGGTTGGAGAT
This sequence comes from Theropithecus gelada, assembly GCF_003255815.1. Taxonomy (NCBI): domain Eukaryota; kingdom Metazoa; phylum Chordata; class Mammalia; order Primates; family Cercopithecidae; genus Theropithecus; species Theropithecus gelada. The sequence continues at coordinate 59,161,945 of NC_037678.1, forward strand.
ATGAATGACCTCTGTTCCATTTTTCTTAGAATCAAAGAGTGAGAATAGGGTTCCAAACAGGAATGTCAGACCAATGACCAGTGCAGGCTTGCCCTACCACTAAAGAGAAGCAATGACATGTGGTGCCAGTAAAAGCTACTCAAGTCTTCAAATATTGAGCCAAGATCTCCCTGGCACTGGGGCCTAGTCATGACTGGGTAATAAGAGGATAAACAAACACATGATATAACCCCCAAGAACACACATACACTAATACACAAACCCAAAACAGCCTCTCACTGTCTCTCTCTCTTTCACACACACTAACTCGCGCTCATTTATGTATATACAACCTACCATCACAATCATAACCCACACTCCCAGCCTCACACCTTCAAAGGCGCATACACACCTCACACGAATATATACACACAGGCCATCGTACCAGGCTGGCTGCTGCTCCACTCCTCTCTCTCCGGGGTGCTAGCGGTGGGTTGTCCCTCTGGGTCCTTTCCTTCTTCTTGCTTCTCCTGTAGAAGGCAAGCCTGATCCCAGCTTCTTCTCCTCATGGTTTGGGATGAAGTGCTAGCGTCTGATCCTGGCCCCTACCTGGCTCTCTGGCCATGTGGTATTCCGCCCCAAACAGGCAGAATTTCTTCTAGGCTGCCAGCAGGAGTGTGGCTCCAGCACACATCCCCCTATCACTTGAGCACAGACTCACATGAGCATGCATATCCTAATTAAACAGCCTGACTACAACTTTCCTTGTTATCTGGTACATAAAAACTTCCTTTGTGATGCTCTTACATGCCCAGTAGAATTCATGCTCTGTCCCTTCCAGCTTCTGCAGCTAGAGCCCTGGGTGTTCCTTGGCCTTTGGCCTAGGTACTGGACCCCAGTGATGGAGTTTTCCAGCTGCCTGCACATGTACTTTGGGTACTAGTTCGCATGACTATGTCTTAACCTTGACACTAAACTGAGATGGGAGCTCTGGAAAATCAGGAGAGTGATTAATTCATTTCCCTTCAAGCAGGTATAAGACCTGACTCAGGATGGGACCCCCAAATATGATGAGTGAGTCATTATGCGTGTCTTCTCTGGCCCAGCTCCATAATCTGGATCGACGGAGGCGACAGTGGGAATTGAGGCATAAGCTATAGCTTCCCCCTCCCTTCCCCACTGCTCTCTTCCTACCATGGCCTCTGGCTCCGACTCCTCCTCTGATAGGCTCTGGTATTCCCTGCGCTTCCTCTTCTTCACGGGTTTGAGGAGCTCAGAAGCGCTGGTGGAGCCTGAGGAGTTCTCCACTATGACTGACCTGAGGAAGGGCCAGCCTTAGAGAAAGAACCACCCGCCCTGCACCACCCAGCCCCTCTCCTAACCCCTGAACAGGAATGAGGCTTTGGGGGCTGAAGGCAGAGCGAGTAGGGCTGCGACCTCCTCCCCTTACCGCTCCTGGAACAGCTGAGGGCAGCCATCATTAGAGGAACCAACATCTGGACCCGCGGCTTGGTGAGGCCCGCACGCCTGGCACTGACAGGTGCTATCATCCTCTGGGGGGTCCTGATTGGGATCTTCTGGAGGATTCTGGGGGTGGTCCTCTGCGGGGGCCAAATGGGCCTCAGGCCTCCCTCCCCATTGCAGCCACACTCAGGCTCCGCCCACGCCCCCTCAGACCCTGCCTCCGCCTCAGTCCATCTCCGCATCGGATGGCCTCCTCCAGCCTTCTCCACCCCAGGACCACCCTGGGCCCCGCCCCCGGTCCTCCTGGGGCTCAGGCCTCACCCCACCCGCACAGGGCCCAGCTCAGGGCCTGGGGAGCGGGGCTCCTACCCGCTTGTAGGGGGCCCGCCTCGCCATCTCCAGCAGGGGCCCCGCCATCTTCGTATTCGGTCACGCCTTCCTGCCGCAGCTCGGGGCTCGGGGGCTGCTCCACTCCCGCCATGTTCAGCGGCTTGTACTCGCTTATCCGGAACTGGAGCGCGGGAGGGTCTGAGGATTGCGACTCCCGTACGGGCCCTTGACCCACCTCGGCGTCGGGGCCATGGCCCTCTCGTCGCCTCATGCCAGCTCACGCCCTCAGCAGGCCTCAAGACTCCATGCCAGGGCACCTCACTCCAAGCTATACCAGCCAAACCCTCACTCCAGGCTACGCCCCCAAGCACCTGCGGGGTCCAGTCCCACGGTGCCCCACTCTAAGCCACGCCCCCAAGCTACCACAGGCCCAGTCAGAGTGCCCCTCTCTAAGCCACGCCCCCAGACACCCATAGGCCCAGTCCCAGAGTGCCTCACTCTAAGCCACGCCCCCATAGTCCCCAGGGCCTAGGAGTGCTTCAACTCAAGCCACGCCCCTAGAGTCCCTCACTCAAAGCCCACCCCTAGGGCCCAACATTTTAGCCAGCTTCCCCTGCTTCCGCCTCAGGTCCGGCCTCCGGGCCTGCAAGCCCCGCCCCATGGCTGTGGTTTACGAGGTTTAGCCAATCCCCACAGACACTGACCCGCAGGCCGCCCCCAGGGGGCGGGGCCGCGGCCTCTGTCCATTCCAGAATCCGCACTGTGCTGGTGCTGGAGCTGGCCGGCCCGGCATTAAGCTGCGGCAGGACAGTGGCAGGAACCGGTTCGCTGCCGGCCACTTGCTCCGGGGTACCCACATGGATTGGCTCCCGGGGAAAGCAAGACACATCCAGGGCACTGCTGGGCAGGCCGAGGTTGGCCGAGCTGGCTGTAAACAGATATACAAATAGACACGACACGGGTGAGTCTAGTGCCCTGCCTCAATCCTGCCATGCATGTGTAGGCATGTGAAGGAAGGCAGGTGGAGGAGAGTGAAAACAGTCATCCCCTCTCCAGGATCCACACTTGCTTGTGCAAGTACAGAGATGCTCTTCCTCCCCAGACTCCTACCCTAGCTTGACTCACCTGGAATGATAAAGGCAGTTGCGGGCAGGTGAGGACCAGAACCGGGGCTGTCTCTGGCCATCAAGTGCACGCTGACCTCCCCTGTGGAAGGCCCCTTCAGTGTCCTCAGCATCTCCATTTCAGCATGCCCCTCCATCCTGGCAGGCCTACAAGCCAAACACAGCCCCCAGGGTGATCAGGTGGGGACCTCTGTTACAGAAGCAATGGAGATGTGAAGGGATGGGGCTTCTTTGAGAAGCTGGCCACCTTCAAACCCGTAACCTGCAGAGAAAGGCCTCAGTCCTGTGGGGAGTAGGGTGTCTTCAAGACCAGCATCAGGTCTGGCTCCTGTTCTGGCCAGGCCCTGCACCTCCCCAGTCTCTGTAAGGATGGTAAGGATGGGTAGGGTGGCATGTGTGAGGGTACTTTGTAAACTGTGATGTACAGCACTGACTCTGGGGAGCATGACTAGGGTCAAGGTTCTGTCTGGCCAGTTGTCTCCAGGACACAGCCCAGGCCACATCCAAACTCACCTTTTTCTTGACCCCACCTCTATCCCCACTAGAATCACTCCCTCCTCCCTCTGGGGATTCAGAGACCTCAAATACCAGGTATTCCTTCACCCACACAGGGTTCATCTTCCTGGGAGGTGGGATCTTTCCTGATCATGTTCTTTTATGGCCCTGTCCACCACTCCCTCCAACCCCAAGCACAGGGTGGGCACTCAGATATCTGCTGAACACATGTACGCATCTGAAGAGCAAAGATGTAGTGTACGAAAATGCAGTCAAGTCAGTACGTGATTTTGTTTTAATAATGCAAAGGCAGTAGAGGCATTTCATAGAGTTCATTCAACAGGTAAAAACATAAAGAAAAAGACCTAGAGATACAAAGAATATACTTAATATCTATTTACTCAGCACCTAAAATATACTGACCACTGTCCTACTTGCCTTACCAGCACTGTCCAGTAGAATTTTCTGTGATCATGAGACTGTCCAATACCTAAACTGTCCAACACAGTAGCCACTAGCCACATGTGGCTACTGAGCACTTGAAATGGGCTACTATGACTGAGGAACTGAATTTTTTATTTTATTTTATTTTAGTTAAATTTAAAAGTTACCAGAAGGTAGTTACAGTGGTGCATGCCTGTAGTCCCAAGTTCTCTGGAGGCTGACCCAGGAGGATGGCTGAAGCCCAGGAGTCTGAGGCTAGCTTGGGCAACATAGCGAGACCCTGTCTCTGAGAATAAATAAGAAAATAAATAGCGACAGTAGCCATGACTATTGTATTGGACAGCACAGCTTGGCCTGTCAGTGCTACCTCCAAAACACACTGAAGGTCTAACCACTTCTCTCCATCTCGACTGCTGCCATGCTGGTCCCAGCCAATAGCAGCTCTCTTTGGACTTCCGAAATTGCCTTCTAGCCCATTTCCCTGCTTCCTTTCCTGCACCCCTACAGTCTACTCCCCAGTAAGAAAAACTTTAAAAACATAAACCAAATCACATAATTTCCCTATCTAAATTCTTCAATGGCTCTCTGTTGCCCTTAGAGTAAAATCAAAGTGCTTTGCCCTAGAAAATCTGACCTCTGCTTTTCCCTCTGGCCTCATCCTATGCCATTCTTCCCCTGTTCTCTCCAGTCAACAGACTCTGGTTTCCTTCTATTGCTTGACCAACATTCCCACTCACAGCCTTTGCCCTTGCTGTTCCCTACCCCTGGAACGCCCTTCCCCAAGCTCTCTGCTTGACTGGCTCCTTCCCATCCTCCAGTCCTCAATTCAATAGTCACCTCCTCAGAAGAGGTCTTTCCTTACCAAGTAATTTTTTTTTTTTTTTTTTTTCAGATGGAGTCTCGCTCTGTTGCCCAGGCTGGAGTGCAGTGGTACCATCTCGGCTCACTGCAACCTCTGCCTCCAGGGTTCAAGCAATTCTCCTACCTCAGCCTCCTGACTAGGTGGGATTACAGGTACACACCACATAGCCTGGCTAATTTTTGTATTTTTAGTAGAGACGGGGTTTCACCATGTTGGCCAGGTTGGTCTGAAACTCCTGACCTCAGGTGATCTGCCCACCTCGGTCTCCCAAAGTGCTGGGTTTATAGGCGTGAGCCATCGAGCCCGGCCTGACCAAGGAATTTAAAGCAGCAGCATACCCCTCACCCCTTCCCACCACTAGCTGTCTCATTACTATTATATATTTCTTTCTTTCTCATCCTTCATTATAATCAAAAGTGATCTTCATTTATTTTTGTGTTTGATCAGTCATCTCCACATAAATGCTGACTGTCTGTCTTGTTCATTGCTATATCCCCAACACTTCGTACGTGGCACATAGTAGGTGCTTAATAAGTACTTGTGTTGGATTTCAGTAACTTGAACTTGTTAATAAAAAACAGTGTATGGGGCCAGCTTGGTGGCATGTGCCTGTAATCCCAGCTACTGGGGAGGCTGGGGCAGGAGAATCGCTTGAACCTGGGAGGTGGAGGGTGGAGGTTGCAGTGAGCTGAGATCATGCCACTGTACTCCAGCCTGGGAGACAGAGCAAGACTCCATCTCAAAAAACAAAAGCAAACAAAACACTGTATGGGTCCAATGCAGTGGCTCACACCTGTAATCCCAGCACTTTGGAGGCTGAGGTGGGAGGACTGCTTGAGCCCAAGAGCTCAAGACCAGCCTAGGCAACACAGGGAGACCCTGTCTCTATAAAAAATTAAAAAAATAAAAATTAGCCAGGTGTTGTAGTATATGCCTGTAGTCCCAGCTACTCCAGAGGCTGAGCAGGAGGATTACTTGAGCCTGGGAGGTCAAGGCTGCAGCGAGCCATGATCTCACCACTGTACTCTGGTCTAGGTGACAGAGCGAGACCCTGTCTCTAAAGAAAAAAAAAAATTAGCTGGGTGCAGGGGCTCACACCTGTAATCCCAGCACTTTGGGAAGCCGAGGCAGGTACATCACCTGAGGTCAGGAGTTCGAGACCAGCTGGACCAACATGGTGAAACCCCATTGCTACTAAAAATACAAAAAAATTAGCTGGGCGTGGGGGCAGGCACCTGTAATCCCAGCTACTTGGGAGGCCGAGGCAGGAGAATTGCTTGAACCCAGGAGGTGGAAGTTGCGGTAAGCCAAGATCATGCCACTGTACTCCAGCCTGGGCAACAGAACAAGACTCCATCTCAAAAAAAAAAAAAAAAAAGAGAGAAAAAAGAAAAAAAAGTTATAAAACATAATTCCCTGAATTTCAATTCCAATTTGCTTTGCACAGCTGAAGTACTTGTACTATTTTAAATACCTTTAAATAGAGTTAGGCCGGACATGGTGGCTCACGCCTATAATCCCAGCACTTTGGGAGGCCAAAGTAGGTGGATCGCTTTGAGCTCACGAATTGGAGACCAGCCTGGGCAACATGGTGAAACCCCATCTCTACAAAAGTACAAAAGTAGGCGGGGCACGGTGGCTCAAGCCTGTAATCCCAGCACTTTGGGAGGCCGAGATGGGCGGATCATGAGGTCAGGAGATCGAGACCATCCTGGCTAACACGGTGAAACCCCGTCTCTACTAAAAAAATACAAAAAACTAGCCGGGCGAGGTGGCGGGCGCCTGTAGTCCCAGCTACTCAGGAGGCTGAGGCAGGAGAATGGCGTAAACCCAGGAGGCGGAGCTTGCAGTGAGCTGAGATCTGGCCACTGCGGTCCAGTCTGGGCGACAGAGCGAGGGAAAAAAAAAAAAAAAAAAAAGTACAAAAGTTAGCCAGGCAGGCCAGGTGTGGTGGCTCACGCCTGTAATCTCAACACTTTGGGAGGTCAAGGGAGGCAGATCAGTTGAGGCCAGGAGTTCAGAACCAGCCTGGGCAACATCTTGAAACCCCATCTCTACCAAAAATACAAAAATTTAGCTGGGCAGGGTGGCAAACACCTGTTATCCCAGCTACTCAGGAGGCTGAGACAGGAGCATCCCTTGAACCCAGGAGGTGGAGGTTGCAGTGAGCCAAGATCGTACCACTGCACTCTAGCCTGTGTCACAAAGTGAGACCCTGTCTCAATAAATAAACAAATAAATAGAGTTAATCTTTTTATTTGAAACACTGACAGTTAAGAGTGAATGTGGTTATTTCTAAAAGAACTTCACTCTGTGTCAAAACCTGTCACATCTCAGGTCTATTGCAGAAGCTGGATTTAAAGATTGCCTTTCTGTTTGGGCTTGCTGCCTTTAGCAAGCATTGGAGGACCAAGTGGGTGTCAGCACCATTCTGTGCTCTATGGTTACAGTCACAAACATGACCAAATGCTCTCATGAAGCTTATACTCTGGAGATAATGGATGAGGTTGGGGCTGGAGGTATAAATTTGAAGACCAGCATGTGTAGATGGCATTTAAAAACACGGAACTGGGGTGAGGCCCGGTGGCTCATGCCTGTAATCCTAGCACTTTGGGAGGCCAAGGTGGGAGGATCACTTGAGCCCAGGAGTTTGAGACCAGCATGGCCAACACAGTGAGGCCTCAGCCTCAACAAAAAATTTTAAAAATTAGCTGAGCATGGTGGTGGACCCCTGTGGTCCCAGCTACTGGGGAGGCTGAGGCGGAAGGGTTACTTGAGCCTGGGAAGTAAAGGCTGCAGTGAGCTATGATCACACCACTGCACTCGAGCCTAGGCGACAGAGCAAGACCCTGTCAGAGAGAAAGAAAGAAAGGAAAGGAAAGAAGGAAGGGGGGGAGAAAAAGAAAGAAAGAAAGAAAAAGAAAGAAAAGAAGGGAGGGAGGGAGGGAAGAGAAAAAAGAAAAGAAAAAAGGAAAACGAAAAGGAAAAGGAAAAGAAAGAGAAAGAAAGAAAACTACATAACTGAATATAAAGAAAAAAGTGGGAACCTTGGAGCACACCCACATTTATAGGTTGGGAAGAGGAAAAGAGACTGAGAAGGAGTCGGCCATGAAGTGAGAGGGAACTCAGAAGAGTCTGGGTTTCTGGTGGACACTGAAAAAAGTTCTCAGCCTTCTGCCGTCAGCCTCTCCTGGAATTGCTCAGAGCCTAGAGAGCTACCAGGCTTGAACGCTCTCCTGGAAGCCGCCAGCCAATGATGAGTTGCTATGAGGTGTGGAGACCCCACCCCCTTGCCTTACTTCGGAACACCTCTGCAGGGCCATGTCAGTTCCAGAGCTTCCATTAGGTCAGGCTGAGGCCTCTGTTGAGACTACATCAGCAGTTCAGCTTCTGCCTCCGCCCAACCCGCCTTCATTCCCCTACTGGTGATATTCCCAAGAGCACTCCGATAAACCTACACTCAAATATTGCTATCGGAGTCTGTTTCCAGGGGACCCGACCTAAAACAACCACTGTAGCCCCAGCACAGAGCCGTGTACATAGCAGATGCTCAATAAATATATATTGGCTGAATGTATCCATGGGTATTTTCTCTTCATGTCTGACAAGGTTTCCTCAATCCCTTGCCTTCCAAGGCCTTGTGTACAAAAACGCCCAATAAATGCCCTTACTATAGGTGTTGGGTGGGGAGTAGAGCCCTCGACAGCTACCCCGAAAACAACACACAGCGAAGCTGAGATCCACAAACTTGGGGCCTCGGCCCCGCCCCTCGCCGCAGCTGCTTCCCGGACGCGGGAGGGGACGGTAGCGGCCCTGAGCGCAGGGTTCTAGGATCGGGAACCGTCACCAGCCTCCCGGGACTGGTATAGGCAAAGGCGGTCGGGGCGGTCACTGATCCAACAGTTCCGCAGAACGGTTACTTTTTAAAACGCCAAAATGGCGGAATTCTTTTTATTCTTTATGGCCAAAAAAAAAAAGAGAGAGAGAGAGAGAGAAAATTCCATATTCCATTATAAAAATCGAAAATTAATAATAGGAAAGTTTGCCACATGACTCATTTCCCAAGAAAACCAAAACCCCGCCCTCCACACCTCCTTTCCATTAATAAAAAACTCTTAATTGATTGCATATCTCCAAACACGCAGCCTCCACCCTCCTCGCCCCTCCTGATCGCAGCCCGAAGCCACGCCGTAGGGTCGACTGGGCCTGGAGCCCCGCACCCGCCCGGCCCCCTGCGCGCTCCGCCCAGACCGCTTTCCCCGGCGTTTTTCCGAACCTCCTTCCCAGCCCGCGCCCCCCGCCGGAGGCGCTCGGAAGGACCGAGACGCCGGAGCCGCAGACCCGAGCCCTCGCCGCCTTAGGCGGAGTGGGGTGGCGCGGCGCCCAGGGTCCGCAGGGTCTGAGCCCACGAGCCGCTGGGTGCTTACCTGCCCGGCCAGCCAGTAGCCGCCCAGCGCCGAGCTACGGTCCGAGCCCGGCGCCGCGCGCCTGCGCGCTCGGCGGGGCGGGTCCGCCTCCCTGCAGGACGCAGAGCGCGGGGCCCGAGCGCTGGGCACATCTGCCGGGCCCAGGCGCAGGCCCAGGCTTCGGTGGCGCCCGCGCCCTCTTGCCTGCCTTCGAGGCCCTGGTTGTGCGCGCCTCATGCCCCCTCAACCTAGGACAGGTATGCCGCACGGGCGTGGCGGGTCGAGATTTTTCCTGCCCCCGAACCCCTGCATCACAGTTAGCAGAGCAGAGCGGGGGCGCGGAGATCGCGGAGCTCGAAGAGACAGCCTGGAGGGCTACCGAGCTGAGTGGTTAGTGACAAAAGACGAGGCTGCACCCGGGCACGCACCCCAGCCGAGTGTCTGCTCTGTCCAACGGCTTCCCACCGCGCCTGCCCTCCCCCCTGGAGGAGGGAAGCTCAGGAGCGTCAAAAAAACGGCCTCGGAAAGGGTGAAGGGCACGTGCGACCGGAAAGAGGAACCCTCTTGCGGGGGCTCTGGTCCTGGCCCTGCCGGGCATAAAGAGCGGCATTAGAGGCGTCTACTTTTGGGTAACCCCACTGCCATGGGCTGGGTAACATCACTATCCTCCAGGTCCTCCATTTCGACATTTGTAAAGACTATCACCCACTTCATGGCGTATGGTCGTTTTGAGTTTGGGTTCCTGTGGTGGTGTAGCAGTCACTGCGCCTCTCTGCTTCAATTTGATCTCTTCGCCTCCACCTGATCTCTCTAATTAATCAAATCTCCTTGTTATTGGTTCTGGTAACACAGGATACCTGCCTCGCTTACACATACCACAGGTGGCACTTCACATAGATTTGAGTAATTCAAGAGGCTAAGAGGTTTCAAGCTCCAAGAGGGTAGGAAACATTAGTTTCTGTATTCCTAGTACCTAGCCCAGAGCGGGGCACAGAGTGGGTGCTTAATACATATCTGTTCAGTGACTAAATGATGTACGGTATACAGATGAAAACAGGGTAACTTTTGGTACAGTCCACCATCCAGCCCCCTCTCCCACACCAATGATTTAATTTAATCCCTTGTTTTTACAGAAACAATTATTTAATTTAATCCCTTGGTTTTACTTGGACTTAAGTCATGGCCACGTGTCAGACCTCCAGGCTCCTGACTCCTTCCCAGGCCAGGTGAGAAAAGGGTTCCTAATGAAATGTAGGCAAATTCTCCAAATTGCTGTGATCAACAGGTTTACATTTACGCAGAATTTAACTATTCTGGTTGCCACGCCAACGCATCGCATGTGTTCTTCCTTGCTGCAATGTCAATTTTTAATCACATCTCATATTATTGGGAACAGGATTGCATCAGTTAAGGATGCTGGTTGCCATAACAATGGATGCCTCTTTCTACACATTGATACACACACAACCATCCACTCAGTTTTCTCTCATCTCAACCCAGGCTGTGCTTGATCTAGATTTCAAAGGTTTATTTTAGGTATTCAGAAGATTAAAAGAAAGTGGTGAACCTACACAAACACATGGATTCTCAAAAACAAAGGCATCTTTTAGACGGACAAGTGGAATTTGAGCTAGCAAGACCTAGAAACAAACAACTAACATAGATGTGAGTTGCTAAGACATTATTTTTCTGCCTATCGACAGTATTTTTGTGGCTCACGCCTGTAATCCCAGCACTTTGGGAGGCTGAGGTGGGAGGATTGCTTGAGCACAGGAGTTTGAAACCAGCCTGGGCAACATGGCAAAATCCTGTCTCTACAAAAAAAAAATTAGCTGGGTGTGGTAGCGCACCACTGTAGTCCTCCCTAGTTACTCGGGAGGCTGAGGTGAGAGGATTGCTTGAGTCCAGGAGCTCAAGGCTGCAGTGAGCCATGAATGTGCCACTGCACTCCAGCCTAGGCAACAGAGAGAAATCCTGTCTAAACAAACAAACAACCTCCCTACCACCCAAGAAAAAAACAGTATTTTTGTGGTCTTGATACCTGGCTTGTTGGCTTGAACAGGGGTCAAACAAACAAACCAGGTATCAAGCCCACCAAATACTGGGATGAAGAGCTGCTCCCACGTAATATGATTTGGAGAAGTTTCTGCCTCGTGAAGGCAGAGTTTCCCCCTTCCAGTACCTGTCTGCCTTCAGGAGCAAGTAAGCAAGTCCGATCTTCCTCTCAAGTGATAGTCCCGTCTTCTGCAAGTTCACAGCCCCCATTGTCTTCTCCATGTTAACCCTCTGCTCAAGCATGGACCCAAAATATTTTGAAATGTTGATGAGTCAAAGCACTAAGAAGACTGTTGTTTAGGCTAGGCATAGTGGCTCACACCTGTAATCCCAGCACTTACGCCAAGGTGGGAGGATTGCTTCACGCCAGGAATTCCAGACCAGCCTGGTCAACATAGTAATGAAACAGGAAACGTTCCCTTATCCCTCTCGCAGGGTGTGCGACAGCTGGGGAGTGGCTCGCTTCTTCGGTGCCCTGCAGCTCAAACCCTAGGGGGAGCGTACAGACGGGCAGGTTGTGGGGAGCATGGGCTCCAACCCCACAGCAGCATCTAGGGTTGAGTATTTACAGCTCCAGAAGCCCCAGTAGGCGTGTGTTACTGTGTGCTCTTCAGTTTAGCCATCCAAAGACGGCTTGTTTTAATCAGCTCAGGTAGACCCTCTGCCTTATCGAAAGGACAGAGAGTTTTCTGTATCCTGGGTTCTTGCCCTCGTGTACCGGAAAAATCGGATGGCACGTGGGCTTGGAGAATGAGTGCAAGGTTTTATTGAATGGTGGAGGTCGCTCTCAGCAGGTGTATGGGGAGCCAGAAGGGGGATGGAGTGGGAACCTGGTCTTCCCCTGGAGTTGCCGGGCTCTCCTTCAACCACCCTCAGGTGAATTTACCTAGGCATCCGCATCCTTCTGCAGTTGATGGCCTGTCAGCATCTGTGTGTTCTTCTGATGTGTTCCTCTCGATATCCAGCCACTCGTCTGTGTGCCCACTAGGGTCTTGGGATTTATACAGGCACAAGATGGGGGTGTGCGGGCCACAGTGGTCTTGGAAAATGCAACATTTGGGCACAAAAACAGGAGTGCTTGTCTTCACCTAGGTCTGTGGGTGGGGCCCTTGCCGGGGACCCTGCCTTTCTCTACCCAGCACTTCCCTGCCCCCCTCCTCTATCAATGAGAGACCCCCTCCAGTCTCTACAAAAAATTTAAAAATTAGTTGGGTGTGATGGCACGTGCCTATAGTCCTGGCTACTTGGGAGGATGAGCTGGGAAGATTGCTTGAGCCCAGGAAGTCAAGGCTACAGTGAGCTGTGATCATACCACTGCACTCCAACCTGGGCAATAGAACAAGACCCTGTATGTAAAACAAACAAACAAAAGAAAACTTGTTTCTAAGCAGCCCACACCATTCTGTTCCTACAGTAGAGTTTCATTCACCATTGATACTGTCTGCAGATTTTTAGGGAAATTATCAGGATGTGCCCTTTATGTATAAAACCTATTCTGGTTCCAACGTCAGACTAAGCTAGTATGGAACCTTTTAAAAAAAATTTTTATTTTTATCTTTTAAATATAGTTACATAAAATAGAGACAGGGTCTCCCTGTATTGTCCAGGCTGGTCTCAAATGCCTAAGCTCAAGGGATCCTCCTGCATTGGCCTCCCAAAGTGCTAGGATTACAGGCGTGAGCCACCATGCCTGACTGGGAACCTTTTCTAACACAAACACCAAAAAACCCTGCCTATCATATTACAAGAAAGGAAGCAAGCAAGCACACAGGGAAAGAAAGTGAATTCATTGCTGACTGGGCACAGTGGCTCACACCTGTAATCCCAGCACTTTGGGAGGCCGAGGTGGGCAGATCACGAGGTCAGGAGATTGAGACTATCCTAGCTAACATGATGAAACCCCGTCTCTACTAAAAATACAAAAAAAATTAGCTGTGCATGGTGGTGGGCGCCTGTAGTCCCAGCTACTCGGGAGGCTGAGGCAGGAGAATGGCATGAACCCGGGAGACGGAGCTTGCAGTGAGCCAAGATCGCACCACTGCACTCCAGCCTGGGCGACAGAGCGAGACTCCGTCTCAAAAAAAAAAAAAAAAGTAAATTCATTGCTGAACATGTAAGAGGAAATCCTCAGGAGTCCAAACCAAAAAGGGAACCAGAGCAACAGGATGTGGCCTGATGTCTCTCTTGTCCTGGAGGTGGTTGTTGGATACAGACAGGACCCAGCTGCTAGAGAGTTGAGTTTTACCACACATGTAATGATGCAAGATGGAACCTTGGGTCCATGTTGCCCTGACAGTTGGAACTGAAGCCCATGTATAAAGACTGGAGGACCGGGTGTGGTGGCTCACACCTGTAATCCCAGCAATTTGAGAGGCTAAGGTGGGAGGATTGCTTGCGCCTAGGAATTCGAGACCAGCCTGGGCAACAAAGTGAGACCATATCTATACAAAACATAAAAATATTAGCCGGGTGTGGTTACATTCCTGTGATCCCAGCTACTTGGGAGGCTGAGGCAGGAGGATCACTTAAGCCTGTAATGAGCCATGTTTGCCCTATTGCACTCCAGCCTCAGCAACCAAGTGAGGCGCTGTCTTAAGAAAAAAGAGAAAGAAAAAAAGACTGGATACTCCTCCCAGAGTATATATTCACTAAAGAGAGTTCTAGAAAAACTCAATACGACAGTCCAGAGAAATAGAAAGGAAGCTTGTCTCTGCCTGGGATGCATAGAAGTGACGATCAGGGCAAGTCAACCATGGAAAATCAAAACTGTAAGCCTACACAACTGTAAACCTACAAATTTGGGAACCCTATTTGTAGATTAGATTTGCAGGGATTTGTGCTGCCCTCCTGATATTGATAGCTTCAGCTAGGAAAGCAATGCAAAAATTGGTCCTGGGCAAGTAATATCCTTGCACAACTTCTCTGTAGAGACATCGTTACAACCCAAGCCAAATGGAATGCTCACAGTAGAAAAACATAAAGTAGTCAGGGAAATGATCTACCATATTTAACCATCAGCAGACCTAATAAACAGGAAAATTAGCACCCACAATAACTTGAGACAATAGCATAATTTATAAAGAGATTGTAAAATAAATGTGGGCTGGGTGCAGCGGCTCCTGACTGTAATCCTAGCACTTTCGGAGGCCAAGGCAGGAGAATCACTTGAGGCCAGGAGTTCAAGACCAGACTGGACAACATAGCAAGACCTTGTCTCTCAAAAACCAGAACAAAAAACAAAAGCAAATGTGTTAAAACCATTTTAAAAGGAATGGGAGTTACATGAGGATTTGGATTTAGATTTACTCTTTCTACTGAAACAACTGAGAAGAGGGAAATCACATAGCAAATGTTTCTCAAGACACTGGCCATCAAGTAACAAAAGACATATTCTTCTTTCTTTTCTATTTAGAAACTGTATTAGTCCATTTTCACACTGCTATGAAGACATACCCAAGACTAGGTTATTTATTTATTTATTTATTTATTTATTTATTTATTTATTTTCCGAGACAGAGTCTTGTTCTGTCACCTAGGCTGTAATGCAGTGATGCGATCTCAGCTCACTGCAACCTCTGCTTCCAGGTTTCAAGCAATTCTCCTGCCTCAGCCTCCTGAGTAGCTGGGATTACAGGCACGTGCCACCATGCCTGGCTAATTTTTGTATTCCTAGTAGAGACGGAGTTTCACCATGTTGGTCAGGCTGGTCTTAAACTCTTGACCTAGTGATCTGCCCACTTTGGCCTCCCAAAATGCTGAGATTACAGGCGTGAGCCACCGAGCCTGGTAAGACTGGGTAATTTATAAAGGGAAGAGGCTTAATTGACTCACAGTTTATCATGGCTGGGGAAGCCTCAGGAAACTTACAATCATAGTGGAAGGCAAAGGGGAAGCAAGCAAGGCACCTTCCTCACAAAGCATCAGGAAGGAGAAGTGCCCTGTAAAGGGGGAAGAGCCTCTTATAAAACCATCAGATCTCATGAAAATTTACTTACTATCACAAGGACAGCATAGAGGAAACCACCTCCAAGATGCAATCACCTCCACCTCTCCCTTGACACATGGGGATTGTGGGGATTATGGGGATAATGGAGATTACAATTTAAGATGAGATTTTGGGTGGGGGCACAGCCAAACCATATCAGAGACAGTCTCACTCTGTTGCCCAGGCTAAAGTCCAGTAGCATGATCATAGCTCACTGCAGCCTTGACTTCCTGGGCTCAAGTGATCCTCCCATCTCAGCCTCCCAAGTAGCTGGGACTACAGGCATTTGCCACCACACCCAGTTTTATTTATTTAGAGATGGAGTCTCACTCTGTTGCCCAGGCTGGAGTGCAGTGGTGCGATCTCGGCTCACTGCAACCTCTGCCTCCCGGGTTCAAGCAATTCTGTGCCTCAGCCTCCCAAGTAGCTGGGATTACAGGTGCCTGCCGGCACGCCCAGCTAATTTTTGTATTTTGAGTAGAAATGGGGTTTCACCATGTTGGCCAGGCTGGTCTTGAACTCCTGACCTCGTTATCCACCCGCCTGGGCTTCTCAAAGTGCTGGGATTACAGATGTGAGCCACTGTGCCAGGCCCGCACCCTGCTATTTAAAAAAATTATTTTATGTTGCCTAGGCTGGTAGAATAGAAATTCTTGAAAGATGAGAAATAATCTTTCAAGATTCCCATGATTACTGGAGAAATTTTTAAAAACAGTTATTATAACTCTATTCCATATGCTCAAGAAGCTAGAGGAAGAATTGAACATGTTAAGCAGAGAAACATAAGATAATTTTTTTTTTTTTTTTTGAGACCGAGTCTCTCTCTGTCGCCCAGGCTGGAGTGCAGTGGCGTGATCTTGGCTCACTGCAAGCTCCGCCTCCCGAGTTCACACCATTCTCCTGCCTCAGCCTCCCAAGTAGCTGAAACTACAGGCACCCGCCACCACGCCCAGCTATTTTTTTGTATTTTTTGAGAGACGGTGTTTTGCCGTGTGTTGGCGAGTATGGTCTCAATCTCCTGACTTCGTGATCCACCCACCTCGGCCTCCCAAAGTGCTGGGACTACAGGCGTGAGCCACCGTGCCCGGCCAGAAGAGGAGGCTGGGTGCAGTGGCTCATGCCTGTAATTCCAGCACTTTCGGAGGCTGAGGAGGGTGGATCACCTGAGGTCAGGAGTTCGAGACCAGCCTGGCCAACATGGTGAAACCCTGTCTTTACTAAAAACACAAAAAAATTAGCCAGACATGATGGCGGGTGCCTGTAATCCCAGCTGCTCAGGAGGTTGAGGCAAGAAAATCGCTTGAACCCGGGAGGCGGAGGTTGTGCCGAGATTGTGCCACTGCACTCCAGCCTGGGTGACAGAGTGGGACTTCATCCTGGAAAAAAAAAAGAAAAAAGAAGATAATTTTTAAAAGACCCAAATTAAACTTCTAGATATAAAAAATACAATGTTTGAGATGAAAAATATACAGGATTCATCTTATAGTGCCAGAAAGGAAAAGAAAAACAAAACAAAACACAATGAGGGGCATTAATCAAAGGGTCAGAGGAAACAACAAGTGCTCCAAATGGCCAACACTGGAATAATGTGCACAATCAAATAAAGTAATATTGAATCATAAGCTAAAGATTAAAATAAATATCCAGGAGTCCATATTGATATAAAAAAGATTGAATAAACTAATAAATAGGGGAGATAAGACAAATCTCCCATGCAGAGGGATTCCAATGGAAAGGGATTAGATACTCCACCCTAAAGAAAAGGAAGCACAATTCACCACCTGTCTTAGTCTGTTTTCTGGTGCATAACAGAATACCACAGACTGGACAATTTATAAACAATAGAAGTTTATTTGGCTTATGGTTCTGGAGGCTGGGAAGTCCAAGAGCATGGCACCAGCATCTTGTGAAGGCCTTTGTGCTGCATCATAACATGGCAGAAGGGCAGGTGAACATGGACAAAGAGGAAATTTGGCTGATCTCAACTTTTTCCCTTTTTTTTTAAAGATAGTGTTTTGCGGCTAGGCACTGTAGCTCACACCTGTAATCCCAGCACTTTGGGAGGCCGAGGTGGGTGGATCATCTGAGGTCAGGAGTTCAAGACCAGCCTGGTCAAAATGGTGAAACCCCATCTCTACTAAAAATAGAAAAAAAATTAGCCAGGTGTAGTGGCAGGCACCTGTAATCCCTGGGAGGCTGAGGCAGGAGAGTCACTTGAACCTGGAAGGCAAAAGTTGCAGTGAGCCGAGATCACGCCACTGCACTCTAGCCTGGGGAGAGAGTGGCAGAGCAAGACTCTTTTTCAAAAAAAAAAAAAAAAAAAAAAAAAATTAGGGTCTCACTATGTTACCCGGCTGGAGTGCAATCACTATTCACAAGAATCATAGCACACTACAGTTTTGAACTCCTAGGCTCGAGCAACCCTCCTGCCCCAGCCTCCCAAGTAGCTGGAGCTGTAGGTTCTTACTCAGCTGATGGTCAGCTTCATTCTTTTTATCAGGAACCCACTCTTGTGATAACTAACCCACTCCTGAGATAACAGCATTAATCCACTATGAGGGCAGAGTCCTCCTGACCTAATCACCTCTTGAAGATCCTGCCTCTTAATTGCATTGGTGATGAAATTTCAACATGAGTTTGGGAGGGGACATTCAAACCATAGCACTGCTCTTCAAGTATGGGTTGCACAGCGCGACTTCCTTCGAAAGATTACGGTATGGCAAGGGATGGGGAGGGAGATTAGTAACTTTACAGTGTGGGTATGGCTGCACCTTATCCAGAACATCAGAGACTGACACATTTTCCAATGGGCTTTGGAAATTTACTGTTGCACTTACATTTGTGAAAAAATAGGTCTATATCCACTAGGAAAATTTGTGTCAGTCAGGGCCAGAGCCTCAATTATTTCCTTTTCTCCTACCCTGCTAAATATCTGAATCTTGCTTTCAACACACCCTTAGAATTCATGTCTTCCTTGCTGAGGAACCCAATGAAAAAAATTGAACTGTATCAGTTTTCTATTGCTGCTGCAACAAGTTACCACAAAGTTAGTGGCTTAAAACACCTAAGATACATTTTTTTTTTTGAGACGGAGTCTTGCTCTGTCACCCAGGCTGAAGTGCAGTGGTATGATCTTAGTTCACTGCAAGCTCCGCCTCCCAGATTCACGCCATTCTCCTGTCTCAGCCTCCTGAGTAGCTGGGACTACAGGTACCCGCCACCATGCCTGATGAATTTTTTGTATTTTTAGTAGAGATGGGGTTTTACTGTGTTATCCAGGACGGTCTTGATCTCCTGACCTCGTGATCTGCCCACCTTGGCCTCCCAAAGTGCTGGGATTACAGGCGTGGGCCACCACGCCTGGCCAAAACACCTAACATATTTTTGTTATGTCATAGTTCTGGAGGTCAGAAGTCCAAAATGGGTCTCATTCAGCCTTAAGTTGTCAGCAGGGCTGCATTCCTTTCTGGAGGCTCTAGGAGAGAATCTAGTTTCTTGTGTGTTGTAGCTTTGAGAGGCTGTCTACATTTATTGGTTTGTGGCCCCTTTCTCCATCGTCTAAGCTATCAATGGCCGGTCAAATTTTTCTCACATCATATCACTGTGACACTCACTGTATGGCCTCTCTTTTCATCTTTTAAGGATGCTTGTGCTTACATTGGGCCCACTCAAATAATCTAGGATAATCTCCCTATTTTAAACTCAGTTTATCAGCAAACTTAGCTCCATCTGCAACTTTAATTCCATCTTGCCATAAAACATAACATATTTACAGGTTCCAGGGATTAGAATGTGAATGCATTTGGGGGATCATTACTCTGCCTAGCATACAAGGTAACAACAAAGTTGGTGTGATGATTAATATTGTGTCAACTGGACTGGATTGAGGGATGCCAGCTGGCTGGTGAAACACTTCCTGCGAGTGTCTGTGAGGGTGTTTTCAGAGGAAATTGACATTTGAGTAAGTGGACTGCGAGAAGAAGACCTACCTTCAAGGTGGGTGGGCACCATCCAATGGGCTGCCAGCATGGCTGGAACAAAGCAGGCAGAAGAAGGGATATTCAGCTGGCTGTGTCCTCTAGCGTGCTCTCTCTGTCTTCCTGTGCCAATGCTTGCTTCATCTCCTTCTGCCCTTAGACATCAGATTCCAGTTTGTTGGATCATGGATTCTGCAACTTACACCAGTAGCATCCTGGGGGCTCTCAGGTTTTCAGCCTCAGACTGAAGGCTACACTTGGGCTTCCCTGGTTTTGAGGCTTTCAGGCTTGGACTGAGCCATGTTGCTGGCTTCTCTTTTTCCCCAGCATGCAGATAGTCTATGGTAGGACTTGCCTTGTAATCATGTGAGCCAATTCTCCCTAATAAACCCTTTTTTATATATACATATATCCTATTGGTCCTGTTCCTCTGGAGAACCCTGACTAATACAGTTGGTCAAATAACTGATTCTCTTATGAAATGCCTGGCATTCACATTCACTTTCATGGTGTTACTGTATACTGAGATAAGCTGATAAAAGTTATTGATCCATATACATTAGAAGTAACCACTCACTTAAAAAAAAAAAAAAGAACAAAGAAAAAAAAAACCCCACAGGAAACAAATAATTAAAATAACTTTTTTCCAGAATAGGCAAATTGTGCAGGCATTGGAAGGGTTGGTCATGTAAATGTCATAGTACTGATCCTAGGGTTATAGGCGGCAACTTGGAGAGGTAAATCCATGTGTCAGAGACATCTGAACCAGAGCAACTCCATCTTTAGTAGGGGCTGGGTAAAATGCCACTGAGACCTACTGGGCTGTATTCCCAGACTGTTAAGGCATTCTAAGTCACAAGGTGAGATAGGATGTCAGCCCATGATACAGATCATAAAGACCTTGCTGATAAAACAGGTTGCGGTAAAGAAGCCGGCCAAATCCCACCAAAACCAAGATGGCGACGAGAGTGATCTCTGGTATGCCTCGCTGCCACACTCCCATCGGTGCCATGACAGTTTACAAATGTCACGGACACATCAGGAAGTGACCCTATATGGTTTAAAAAGGGGAGGCATGAATAATCCAACCCTTGTTTAGCATATCATCAATAAATAACCATAAAAATGGGCAACAAGCAGCCCTTAGTAGGGTCGTTTTTTTGGTTTGTCTGTTTGTTTTTTTGAGACAGATTCTCACTCTGTCACCCAGGCTGGGATACAGTGGCGCGATCTTAGCTCACTGTAACCTCTGCCTGCTGGGTTCAGCTGATTCTCCTGCCTCAGCCTCGCAAGTAGCTGGGATTACAGACGCCCGCCACCACGCCTGGCTTAATTTTTATACTTTTATTTTTTTTTTTTTTTTTTTTTTTTTTTTTTTTT